>NW_026127373.1:149427-214818 GCF_022985175.1 Labeo rohita
GTGTCTGACTGTCATTCTTCTCATTCTCAAGTCTTGTCATGAAAACCAGTTTAACTTGTTTTGTAAAAGTGAAAGAGATTTAAGAGCTGCTGTTCAACACGACAGTTCAGGAGAAATATATAGAACGATCTACAAATATAATATAAGGTGAGTGTTTCATCTTTCTTTAGTTGTTTTCATGTGTGAGATTCATCTAATGATGTGTCATTGGTCACTTTAATGTTGTGCTGAAGTCATTTTGATGATTTCATTTCAATCTCTTCATGTCGTGATCAAACAGATGATCGAGTGAGTCTTTGTCAGTGAATCACAGAAAGCTGCTCATTCTGATCTTGTTGTTCACATGCTGTGAAATCACTGTTTATTAGTGAGTTTGTGATTTTCAAACAGTATTTCTTATTGTGCGCTCTTCACTCTTTGAAACAGAAACTATCACTCAACCGTTTCATGTGTCTTCTGGCAGTTTTGATCTTATACTGTGTCCATATGCTAAACTTTATAAGAGACTATTAGAGTTATTCAGTAACACAGCTTTCATATTTGTGGGTGTTTGAGTGATCATGTTAGTGTAAGTGTTTTAATCAGTGCTAATGTGTGTGTGCTCCCAGCATGCATTGCAGCATGAATAATGTATGCAGCTGAATTGTTCTTACATATAGTTTTTCCTACTATATACGTATTGCTGTTTATTTTTGCAGTGAATTTGTAGCAGCTTGTTTGGTGATGTACAGAGTTAATCATTTTATATGAGTATTTTGTTGAGGTTTGTATAAAGTCAAAGACTGAGAAAAACTTTGCAAGAAGATTTTTTTTTCTGCAATATTTTAATTTCACTATTAATTGGTTTCATTAGTGAAACAGAAAAACAAAGGTTGATTCCTGGTATCAGAGCCCTGGAATGGTTCCACAAAACAACAACACTGACCCACATCATTCAAACTGAAAGCATTTTCTATAAACAATTAATTTTTGTTTGATTGTGTAGTTCATTGTCTCGACTTGCTACTTCTGGCTTCTATCTAGTTGTGAAGCATTTCTTCCAAACCCTTGTGAGTTAGCACCTGATATTTGTTGTATTTGTACGATAATTTTGATGTTTGTATGACGTACAATCAACAATGAAAAAATCCCATAAAGTATGATAATTTCAGAATTTTGTGACACTTCAAATGATGGTCATTGTAATCATAGGGCTTCTATACTCAGTGATCTAGCTGTGGATCCACGTCTACCATCATGATCATGAGGAGAATGTGAACATGGTGTTACCAATGTCTTTCATCTCATCTCACGTTACGTCTTCTCAGCCAGTCTTCCTGGAGAAAGACTCTCTCTCTCACATGCACAAGTAAATATTCCTGCTGTACTTACGTCACTTATTTACAAGATGAGGTTTTTAATTTAGCAAAAAAATATAGAAAATGAGTGCTGAAAGGGAAGGTGAGGACAGCGGAGAAACGAAGAGGAAGGCAAAGTCACACACACACACACACACACACATAAATATAACAGAAATTTTCCCTGTAAAAAATGGTAATCTACTGCCAGCTGTGGTTGCCAGCATCATACTGTAAAAATACGGTGTGCTACTGTTTTTCAAATTAACAGCTAAATAAAGTTTTGTCAGCTACAGTATACAACTGAAATTTACAAGCATATATATTTTAAATGTCATACTATTCACTACTATTATGCTGCTTGAAAGTTTGTGAACCCTTTAGAATTTTCTTCATTTCTGCATAAATAAAACACAAAACATCATCAGATTTTCACACAAGTTCTGAAAGTTGACAAAGAGAACCCAGTCAAACAAACAAGACAAAAATATATACTTTGTCATTTAGTTATTGAGAAAAATGTCAGTGTTAAATATTTGCGAGTATCTGGTGTGACCAATTTTTGAAGCAATAACTGCAGGTAACGTTTTTTGTAACTGCTGATCAGTCACTTGAACCCTGTGAAATTGATGGGTTTCCTCCCAAGAACTGCTGCTTCAGGTCCATCAACAACATTTTAATTAGATTAAGGTCCGGACTCTCCAAAACATTACCTTTGTTCTTGTTTAATCATTTTTTGGTATAATGACTTGTGCGCTTGTGGTTGTTGTCTTGCTGCATGGCCCACTTTCTCTTTAGATTTGAGCTCATGGACAGATGTCCTGACATTTTTCTTTAGAATTTGCTGGTATAATTCAGAATTTATTGTTCCATCAATGATGGCAAGTCGCCCTGGCCCAGATGCAGCAAAATAGGCCCAAACCATGATACTACCACCACCATGTTTCACAGATGGGATAAGGTTCTTCTTATGCTGGAATGCAGTGTTTTTCTTTCTTCAAACATAACACGTTTTATTTAAACCAAAGGTTATATTTTGGTCTCATCCAATAGCATTTCTCCAACAGCCTTCTGACTTGTCTGCATGATCTTTATCAGGCTGCAGACAGGCAGCAGTGTTTTTTGGAGAGTTGTGTCTTTCTCCTTGCAACCCTGCCATGCACACCATGGTTGTTTATTGTTCTCCTGATGATGGACTCTTGAACTTCAACATTAACCAATGTGAGAAAGGCCTTTAGTTGCTCAGAAGTTATCCTGGGGTTCTTTGCAACCTCGGAAACCATTACACATCTTTCTTTTGAGTGATCTTTGTTGGTCGACCACTTCTGGGGAGGGGAACTGTGGTCTTGAATTTCCTCCATTTGTACACAGTCTGTCTGACTGTGGATTTGTGGAGTCCAAACTCTTTAGAGACGGTTTTGTAACCTTTTCCAGCCGGATGAGCAACAACAACTCTTTTTCTGAAGTCCTCAGAGATCTGCTTTGTTTGTGCCATGATTCACTTCCACAAACAGATCAGACTTTAACAGATCCCTGTTCTTTCAATAAAACAGGGCATAAATTGACACCTAATTTTCGTCCTATTGACTGAAAACACTTCTGAACAGATTGACTCTAATTTCATCTTCAATTTAACTGCTAATCCTAGAGATGTTATTTATAGAGCACAGTTAAAACAATGCAAAGTTGACCAATGTGTTGTACAATAGCAAACTAATAAAACTGAGAGCAACATCACAGAAAAAAAGGAGTAAAAAAAGAATAATAAATAAATAAGCAAATAAAATGAACATCAAGAACAAGAGCCACTTTGTTTGATCAATGTGATGATGGGACTCTAACAAATAAAATCATCTGAACCCAATTTGATATAAAGTGATTTCAACACTTTGGAGCCACCACTGAAAATGCCCGGTCACCACTCAGTTTAGATGCTTAGATTCCTTTGAGATTTGTGTACATGTAAAAAGTCAGTTAAATAAGAGGGTGCCAGATTTTGTAGAACTTTATATACTAAAATAGGTCGTTTAAAATCAACCTTGTAGCGAATTGGAAGCCAATGTAAAGTAGCTAAAATAGGTATATGCTGGTGTTTACGAGCACCCATCAGTAATCTAGCAGCAGCAATCTGCACTAATTGTAAGCGAGTTAACAGCGATTGGCTCACACCCGCATACAGAGAGTTACAGTAGTCCAGTCTTACAGAAATAAAAGCATGGATGAGCTTTTCAAGATTGTTAGGTGACAGAAACTGTTTTACCTTATCTAGTAATCTCAAATGAAAAAAAAAAAAAAAAAAAAACAAAACTTAACCACCGAGTTAATCTGTTTATCAAATTTCATAGAGACATCAAACTGATCCCCGAGATTCTTAACTGTTGATTTACAGAAAGGAGCCAAGTTATCCCATTATACCTCAAAATTACAGCATTCTGGTAAGTAACTAAAGCATCCTGAAAATTTTCGTATGACACCTGTAACTTATCCTTCCACCTGCGCTCTGGTCTGCTACAAGCTTGTCTCAAATCACGTGTAACCTGGTTTAACCAAGGATCAGACTTAGTCTTACCACTCTTAGCCCTTAACAGGGCTATAGAGTTTAGGTGTAAGTAGCATGCTGAGAACTGAAGAATCCAATTGCAGAATTTATTATAAACAACAGCAAGCAAACACGATGAAACAGGCAGAGGGTCAATAACCGGAAAGGCAGGTACAACACATAAACGTAATCCAGGCAGCAGAGAGATAAAGCAGGCAGTGGGTCAAAACCAATTTTCAGTCCAGAAACAGCAAACAATCCAATAGGGGTAATCCGTAAACTCAGTAGTCCATAAACAAAGCAAGATAGCAACAGGTAATCCAACAGGGAAATATAACAAACGCTCGGTAAGGCAGGTGAACTGGCAATACTTCGCAAAGAAGTGAGCACATGGTGAGTCCTTAAATAGTGACAAACAGGAAGTAACAATAGAAGCAGCAGAGGGAGCATGCAAGCAGTACTGGGGTGAGGGCTCCCTCTGCTGGCTTGGCGTTACATTAGGATAGAGTAGCATGTAGAACTGAATATATCAAAAGCTGCATTTACATCACAAGAGCCATCAAGAACAGCAAAAATGATTCGGAAAATAAGGTTTTAAACCTCTCAGGATATTTCTGAAGTGATTCAATTTGTTTGAGTGAAAACAATTTTCATTGTACTTCCTGCAATTACACTCTCTAATTTTTGGTCCTTTGGCCTAATAATCTGACATCAGATGAAATAAACATCATTCCACAGTCATCTTTTAATGTTACTCAGATAAAGTTTAGGAAAATGTGCAGGGTTTAGTAAAATTATAAGAAGTGTAAGTAGTAGTCTAAATAATTTAAGACTACTTATAAAGAAATTGAGAACAGTTTTCTGGGAATGCATTTTTCAGAATAACAAACCAGATCAGAGTGTGTGAGTGTGTGTGGGTGCATGAGTGTGTGTGTGTGTGTGTGTGTGTGTGTGTGACAGTCATTCTTCTCATTATTATGTGTTGTCACGAAAACCAGTTTAACTTGTTCTGTAGAAGTGAAAAAGATTTAGGAGCGGCTGTTCAGCATGACAGTTGAGAGGAGGAAATAGAAAAGATCTACAAATATAATTTAAGTGATTGTTTTATCTTTTTTAGTTGTTTTATGTGCAAGTGTCTTATGATGTATCATTGGTCACTTTGTGTGTTTCTGAGACTTAAATGTTGTGTTTTTAGTCTTGAAAAATGAATTTGACATTTTAGTGGCCTCATTGTTTGTACTGAAAAAAAAAATCACTTAAAAAATGTATTGAATTAGTCCACACAACAAGAACATCATTCAACATTCATTTATGTAACATTTAATTTCCTTTCTTTTAACAAAATGACCCTGTGACGGGGTGGTAACTGATGTGACGGGGTGGTATGGACAAGTCATGTACACCATATGTAGGCCTGCTTCTTGTTCTCTGCGTGTCCATTCATTAATAATCCTAACTGTGCACTACCTTGACCGGCTTTCTCTTTTCTCTTCTTGTTCTGCTTCCTCCACTTTTTATGCAGCTGATGATGGTGAGTGATGAGTGACTGAAAGAGATATGAGTGAGTAATGAGTGAGTGAGCGAAACAGGGTAGTGTTAACAATAAATAATAATAAAATAAGTTGATTAGCCTACATTAGAATCCTTGATTTCACACATCCTCACATTCAAACAGGAAGCAGAACCACCCCATTACATCCCTTACCACCACATCACAATAAAACATGATGGCCTGGTAAATTCATCCCAAAATTGCTGTGAATCTCTCATGTGATCAAGTTCCACACCTACATGCATTCAATCTGAAATATAATTTTCTTTGCATTAATCTATCTATTCTGCATGATGGGGTGGTTGGTTTAAGCTTGACGTACCCTGCCTGACATGAAAAAAGCAACAAATACACAAAGTAAAATAATGTCAGTACAAGCCTACTTTAGTTCTTGGTGGCTACCAGGGCTTAAATGATGTCATTTCTGCATTGTGATGTCATTTAAGGCAACAGTACATTATTTACAGCCAAAACAAGTTAGTGTGACAGGGTGGTAAATCAAAATGAGTGGAATGACTCTTAAGAGTCTCTTTGTGTCATGATCAAACAGATGATTAAGTGAATCTTTGTCAGTGAATCACAGAAAACTGCTCATCGTGATATTGCTGTTGCATGCTGTGAAATCACTGTTTATTAGCGAGTCTGTTTTTTTTTTTTTTTTTAGATGGTATTTTTTATTGTGCACTCTTCACTCTTTGAAAAAGAAACTAACAGTCAACAGCTTCATGCAACTGCTGACAGTTTTGATCTTGTATGCATATATATATAAAATGTATAGACAGGTATGAGATGTATAAGATGTATAAATGTGTCTAGATCCAGGCCAGGGCCCATATTCACACAACATTTTATCTTACCACTAACTATTTATCTTCTCCTAAATAGCAGTAAAAAAGTTTTTAGCTTAGAAGTTTTCTCTTAAAACCTATTCACAAAGCTACTGAGACAAACTTTTACTAAGGAACAGAGAGAAGTCTTAAGCTGAGAGTAAGGGCGGGGTTGACCTTGTTGCTATGGATGATGTCAGCATGCTCATTAACTATGCACACAGTGATTGGCTGATGGGGGAGGGGTCTCTGTCACAGATTTATTCATAGAAATACTGTAGAGTATAAAAATGTTGCTACATTCAAATAAAGATTTATTTATATGTTCAGATAATTGTCAGAATCTCATATGTGTGCTTCTCATAATCAATTAGCAGATATGCATATAAACACCCTTTAATTAACAGAGTAGAATAATCATGGCTGACAGTAATATGTGCAAATGTAAAAGAAAACCGAACTGGATACAGTAACACTTTATAATATCGTTCAGTTGTATGTCATTTATAAGTGATCAGTTAATGATTAAAAAAAAAAAAAATTGCAAAACATTCATAAACATTTAATAAGTGATATGCTAACAATTTGTTTATGTTTTGTTAATTTATTTACAGGTCACTTACAAGTAATCAGTTAATGATGAATTAATCATTTACAAAACATCACTACGCATTCATAAATTATTAATAAGTGATATATTAGTATTTTTTTAATCTATGTTTTGTAAGTTATAAATCATTTACAGATGATTAGATAATAAGTCAAGTCAAGTCACCTTTATATAGTGCTTTTAACAATACATAATTGTGACAAAGTGGCTGTACAGTATTAAATAGGAAATAGTGCATCAATAATGCAAAATGGCAACAGTAAACACTCAGTTTTCTGTTAAACGCAGTTCATCATTGAATTCAATGATGTCATCATCCAGCTCAGTTCAGTTCAAATAGTATATGATATCGTTTGAAAAATAAGTGTCCCCAACTAAGCAAGCAAGAGGCGACAGCGGCAAGGAATCAAAACTCCATCAGTGACAAAATGGAGAAAAAAACCTTGGGAGAAACCAGGCTCAGTCGGGGGGCCAGTTCTCCTCTGGCCAGACACAGAGGACTCACCAGGTCCCGTGGTCTTGTGCCGACGGCTGTCTAGGTGATGAGGTTTCTGGGGCTCATCTAGTCGATGTGGTCTCCGCTGACATTCAGGGCTGTAGAGATCGTCTCTACAGCTGATCCACCGTCTGGGCTGGGTACGGACTGGATCCGGGGGACTGCAATGACCATCTGATCTGGATACGGACTGGATCTGGTGGTTAAGGTGACCTCGGAATAAAAAAAGAAACAAGACTAATATTACTGTACATGCCATTCTTCTTATGAGGCACTGAGTACATCGGGTGTTATGGGAAGTGTTCCCGGTTCCGGTTGACCTAATTAGTGCAGCCTAACAATCCTTTAACGGATTTGAATTACAGAAATATGTTGATGTGTTATGTGTAAGCCAGGTTAAAGAGATGGGTCTCTAATAATGAGATAATGAGAGATGAGCTAATAATGAACTAATAATTTACAAAAAATGACTATACGTTCACAAATAATATGTTAACAATTTACAAATACATTCAATTTGATTGAATAGCCAGCTTAATCAACTGTATTTAATCTTGCATCTGTCAGGACCACTTTCGTCAAAGATAACTGTTAGTTAGCATTCAGTTTAGATTGGTGGTATGGTTCTGTTATGGGCAGGAATCCCTCATCCTTCCATGAAGCCTAGCATGGTTAAGAGCAGGGAGAGCAGCGATCTGGTCTGTTTAGACATGACAGACATTCAGCAGGACAAAGTCAAAAGCATCTCAGAGAAGTACATTAGAGCTGAATTTGAGGCTTGAGGAGGTGAATTTATAGTCAAGGTCTGATATGAAGTTATTCTTGTTGTGGTCTAGAAACCCAGTGCAGTCATGTGTTTAACCATGTTCTCTTTCAAATCTGAGGAAGATATCTTTAAACGCTACCTTTGATCAGAGTTTAGCTTAGAGCTTAAAAGATGTAACAGGGTCACAGGAAATGTCAAATTTAAAAATTGATAACATATTAATATTTCATTGAGGGCATATATTGTTGCAGTAATGTATTTATCATCTACACACATTTTGATTGGTCAGAACATTTTTATCTTCTTTTTATTCAGCTACAGTGACAGCCTTCATCCATATTAAGAACTTTCTGGATAAATCACTGCATTAATGCATCACAAAGTTTAGATGAATTTGGAACTGCTCTAAATAATGACTCCATTGAAGACTAGAGCTTTATATTGAAGGAAATTATTTATTTTTCAGTTTGTCTAAAGATGACAGTTGAAGTGTGGGTCCCATTATATATTAGGTGGCCTTAACTACTATGTACTTACATCATTTAATGCAATGCATTATTGTATACATACATGTTTTTTTTTTTAATACCTGAATGTAATTACATATATAATTACACTGTTGACCCATCCTTATAATTACACCTTAACCCACCCTTAAACCTACCCATATCACCAAACCTGTCCCTAACCTTACCTGTATGTCCAAATGCAAAACAGAAATCCTTATGCACACACAGAAGAAGACTGGCTGTAAAATGAGTCTCTGTGAGGAGAAAGAGGAGAAGGATGTTGTTCATGATCAGAATAAGACAGCAGCATCTCCAGGGCCAAGCTGTGTGTCTATGAGGAGTGATAGATCCATGACAGAACACCGAAACTTCAGTACCGGATCAGTGAACATTAACCCCAGGTGAGACAATAACCAGTGCTGGAGACAAGAGACAGTATTATATGAATTATAATCTCAATGATTTTATGCTTATTATCATTTTGAGCAGCATCTCCAGGGCCAAGTTGTGTGTCTATGAGGAGTGATGGATCCATGAAACACCGAAACTTCAGTACCGGATCAGTGACCAGGTGAGACAGTTGCTGTTTCCATCACCCTGATTTTATGCATATTTTGAAGTATCGTATCAGAAACAAGTGATGGAAACACTCACTTGAGGTGGTTTTTGACTTGTGCAGAGGTGTTATATATAAGTGTTAATGCAAATAACAGTATATGGAAACACATTCTGCAGATATATTTCTCCATCTGCATCAAAAAGGTGACTTTGCATGATGGGATGGCATAACCTGACTAAACAGCGGAACGTTCTTGTTGTTATGCTCATTCTTAAATGCCAGAGCAAAGTCTGTCTTCAAAGTATAGTTGCCTCCCAGAACTCTTTTACATGACTGTGCTCGCAAACAGCAGGCATCCACCTCTGTCTGCTCTCTCAGAGGTGCAAGTAATTTGATATATATGAAAATTATTACATAAAGTTACTTCTCCCTACTTTTTTGCCAGTTTATCAGGAAGTGACATTTTTGTTCTCACTGACTGGATGTAAATGGTTCTTATTCGCAAATGTTTTATACAATATACCAATTTTGCCCATAAGTTAAATTTGCAATTTTGGATGGAAACCAAAATTAGATTCACATATAATTTACTTTCCCCCTTGCCATCCAAGATGTTCATGTCTTTCTTTCTTCAGTCATAAAGAAATTATGTTTTTTGAGGAAAACATTTCAGCATTTTTCTCCATATAATGGACTGATATGGTGTCCCGAGTTTAAACTTCCAAAATGCAGTTTAAATGCGGCTTCACACGATCACAAATGTGGTTGTAAACCGAGAAAGAAGGGTCTTATCTAGCAAAACAATCAGTTATTTTCATTAAAAAAATACAATTTAAATACTTTTTAATCTCAAACGCTCGTCTTGTCTTACTCTCCCTGAACTCTGTGTATGCTGACTCAAGACAGTTAGGGTATGTCGAAAAACTCCAGTCATATTTTCTCCCTCAACTTCAAAAATCATTTAAAAATCATCCTACATCACTGCAGAAGTACCGACCCAGTCTTTGAAAAGTGAACATGCAAAGAAGATCAAACACCCTTAACAAAAAAGGTAAAACAGTGATATAAGATGATTTTGAAGTTGAGGGAGAACATGAGATGGGAGTTTTTCGACTGCAGTAAAATGAGTGTGAGACAGTATTTAATATCAAAGTTAGTATCTCAGAATGAACCCATATTTGAAATCATTGTCCTCTTTAACAAATGGCACCATAACTAAAGGCATATTATATTGTTTAACTATATTTTGAGCATCACCACAAATGTGTCCATCACAGAACACTCTCATCTGAATATGAACCAGCTGTATGAGAGTTGTTGGGAATCTTGTTTGAGTTTTCTGCAGTTCAGAGCATTTTATTCTCATCATTCATGAAGAACAGATGTGAGCTCAAGATCTCATAATTTTATAAATGCAGTGTTCGACAGTTAAAACAAACATGGAAAGACTCAGGATTTTTACTAAGTGTCATTTTAAGAATTAAGCTGGTTCTAGATGATCTTGGATCATTTCTGCATAAAAAAGTCTGTATTTCTGAGTCTGTATTAAAGCTGTTTATTGTGCCTCAGCTGGTCCAGAGAATGAAACACTTGGCTTTACTAGAAGATGTTTCTGCTCATGCTCATATTCATTCATTGTGTTATTGTTCTTGTTTCTACTATGTGAGAAAGAGATGATCAGACTGGACACTCACCGCAGGATACACCCCAACCAGATGATCAACTACAGAAAGTCAAAGACCAGCACAAAACCAGCATGAAGAACAAGTGTGAGAAATTATTTGAGGGAATGAAACTCCAGGAGAATGAAACCCTCCTGAACAGGATCTACACACAGCTCTACATCATAGAAGGAGAGAGAGGAGGAGTGAATGAAGAACATGAGGTTTTACAGATGGAGAAAACAGCCAGAACAAGACACTCACAAGACACTCCAATCGACTGCAATGACATCTTTAAAGTCTCATTTAAACCAGGATGTGAGAAGAAAGACCAAATCAAGACTGTTCTTACTAAAGGCATCGCTGGAATTGGAAAAACCGTCTCTGTGCAGAAGTTCATTCTGGACTGGGCCGAGGGAAAAGCCAATCAGGATGTAGATTTCATGTTTGTGGTTCCATTTCGAGAGCTGAACCTGATCCAAGATCATCAGTACAGTCTTCACAGACTTCTGCTGGACTTTCATCCTGAACTTCAAGATCTGGACTCTAAGATTTATGAGGAGTGTAAAGTTGTGTTCATCTTTGATGGTCTGGATGAAAGCAGAATCACACTGATGTTTTCAGATGATCAGAAAGTTTGTGATGTGACTGAGATTTCATCAGTGGGTGTGTTGATGTCAAACCTCATGAAAGGAGAGCTGCTTCCCTCTGCTCTCATCTGGATCACCTCCAGACCAGCAGCAGCCAATCAGATCCCCTCCAAATACATCAACCGTCTGACAGAAATTCAGGGATTCAATGAGTCTCAGAAGGAGGAATATTTCAGGAAGAGAATCAGTGACCAGCATCAAGCCAGCAGAATCATCTCACACATCAGAAGAGCAAGAAGCCTCCATATCATGTGCCACATCCCCGTCTTCTGCTGGATCTCATCCACTGTGCTTCAGAAGCTCCTGAAAGAAGATGTGAGTGCAGAAATCCCTCAAACTCTGACTGAAATGTACATCCACTTCCTGCTGATTCAGATCAACATGAGGAATCAGAAGTATGAAGAGAGACATCCAGAGAAACTCCTGCAGTCCAACAGAGAAGTGATTGTGAAACTTGCTGAAGTGGCTTTCAAACAGCTGATGAAGGGCAATGTGATGTTCTACGAGGAGGACCTGATTGAGAGTGGCATAGACATCACTGATGCCTCAGTGCATTCTGGGATTTGCACTGAGATCTTTAAGGAGGAGTCTGTGATTCATCAGAGGAAAGTCTACAGCTTCGTTCATTTGAGTGTTCAGGAGTTCCTTGGTGCTTTCTATGTGTTTTACTGCCATCTTGGGAAGAATATGGAGCCATTGCAGTGGTTTCAGAATTTAAATTATGAAAGACACCGATCTGAGAAAATCTCTTTGTATGAGCTACTAAAATCAGCAGTTAATAAAATTCTTCATAGTGAGAATGGACGTCTGGATCTGTTCCTGCGGTTCTTGCTGGGCATCTCACTGCAGTCCAATCAGAGACTCTTACAAAATCTACTGACACACACAGAGAACAGCTCAGAGAGCATCAGAAGAATCACACAGCACATTAAAGATGAGATCAAGAGAGAAGACTATAACATTAAAGTCTCCACTGAAAGATCCATCAATTTGTTCCTCTGTCTGCTGGAAGTGAAAGATCAGACTCTGTCCAGAGAGATTCAGAATTTTGTGAAATCAGACAAACACTCAGAGAAGAAACTCTCTGCTGCTCACTGCTCAACCATCACCTACATGTTTCAGATGTCAGAGGAGCCGCTGGATGAGCTGGACCTTATGAAATACAACACATCAGATGAGGGTAGAAGAAGGCTGATACCAGCTGTGATCAACTGCAAAAAAGCTCTGTGAGTGTTTATTCATGTTATCACAAAAGAGACAGATTTGTCTGTGAGGCTCAAGCTAATCTATCAGATTGTAAGGCTTATTTCTGTAACATTTATATATAAACCATTAATTTCTCATTCATAAGCACTGAAACAGATAAAGTATAAACAGTTGAAAGCACAGCTGTGTGGAAAGTGTTCACAACCATCTCACATTCAGAATTAAAAGCTCCAAACAAAATGTTAGTTAGTAATAAAAATACATTTGCTTTGAAGAAATATAAAAGACTAGAAAAGAAACCGAAGAAACACTGCTGCAATAAAAGCCAAAGAGATCTGTTATTCACGCTGCTCACCTTTAAGTTTAAAGGGCTTATTAGCTGCATTTTACTTTATTATTATTTTAGTTATACCATTCTAAAATAGAAAGAACTTGTACACACATGTATTTTGTCATACATGTATCTCAGGTTGATTTTTGAAGTGTGGATCTGTGCACACTCTAATTGCTAATACTGCCCACATCCATTGCACTTTGGCGAAGGATTCAGTCCAGAACTACAAACACAAATAAAACTACAAACATGGTGGATGTGCATGACCGGCGGTTAGGTAGAGATATTTAGAAGAAGGGTTTGAGTTACTAATAATCAACATTTAACCTGGTATATATATATATATATATATATATATTTATATATATATATCTGTGTAAGATATATATATATATATATATATATCTGATTGTTAAGTTTTATATGCATCATTATGCAGAAAATATGAGCAGAGTTTTTAGGCATTAAATCCCGCAACTCAATGTGCTACTTTTTTTTGGAAGTATTGCTGCATGATATACGGGTACTTAAAAAGTATTGTGATACCTTGCTTTTAAAAATGGTACGATTCCACATTTTACTACAACGGGTACTTTAAAAATGCATTTTAATAAGAGCCGTATTTCCGGAGTAAAACACTAGGATGAATAGACTGAAAGTAGCCTAGGTTAGTACACTTCGTCAAAACGTATGGACTAGTGTCTGTGAACATTAAGCTGCAAAATACTAAAGCTGCATGAATCATGCATGTTCTGCTGCATCAATATATGAGTACATGAACACATGAACATAATCTTTAGAACTGCTCTGAGAGCCACTTTATTAGCATTTTACAGTTTCTTTTGCAGAAAACTATCATCATATCATATAAACAGAAATCTAAAGGTCTTCACACCTACCAAAATAAAAAGAAAAGTATTTACCAGAATTTATTTATCAGAAAAATTATTTACCAGAATTTATTTACCAGAAAATTGTAAATACACAACACAGTATTTCTGAAAAAAAAGAAATAAATAAATTGCCTATAATAAATAAATTCTTTATCAAATCTAATTATCCTTTATAAATTTATTAGACATGATTTTGATTATTAAAATGTAATGAAACGATTAAAAAAGAATCCAGAAAATGAATGGAAAACACAGATTCACAAAAACAAAGCTGAAATTGAGAAAAATAATAAAACGTATTTCACAGGGCCGTAACATGTAATTTTTATTCAACTTTTAATAAATTGCTGTTAAACTGTAAGTTTCATGATTTCATGATTCATGAAAAAGATAAAACAGATTTCATAGGGCCCTATTTATTTAATTTGTGTCTTTGTTTTATTGTAGTTGTCCTTTAGTTTGTTACTTGCATCTAGGTTCTTAATATCAATAACAAAGATAAAATAAAAAATTCCTATTTTGTGATATAAATTGTTACTGTGAAATAAAATTACTATATCATGAAATAGGATTTGGCTTTATCCTTTTAGCTAACTTACCAATATAGCAAAGATCTCTACATACTTGTAGGCTTGATAGCTGATCAGCATAATCCTGTGCTGTGGCACTGGCATGTAATTATTATTATTTTTTATTTTTCATGATATTTTATTGTCATGCACAGAATACAGAAAACATGACATTAACCATCCATCTCCTCCTCACTGCACTATGTCATCTTCTGTTATAGACTTGCTGGATGTTGCCCTTTTGATCAGCACAGTGAAACTGTATGTTCAGCTCTCCAGTCATCAAACTCCCATCTGAAAGTGCTGAGCCTGTGTATAAATGACCTGAAGGATTCAGGAGTGAATCTGCTTTCCTATGGACTGAAGAGTCTAAACTGTCAGCTGGAGATACTAAGGTTTGACTTTTATGTTCACTCATTTACTATGTTCAAATATGTGTAGCTGTTTCATCAATATGGTAGTATGAATCTATCAGTAGCGCAGGGTCTTTTCAATAACACCTGATGTGTTATGTGTTATAAAAAAAAATAAATAAATAAATAAATAAAATCAGGGTCCCCAGGTGTCCTGGAAATCCTGAAATTTAATGTTGAACACAAAGAGGTATAATTCTCTTTTTGTATTGAATAAATAGTTCAATACAATATAAAATTACAATATAAAATATGATGTACCTCAATCCCCCAGGTAGACTAATACAGTTATAGTGAATTCAGAGGGAAAAAAATACATAAATATAAATAAATTTTACATCAAAATTAAGAAATAAAGGATTTGACAATGTTGAAAATAACACTCCAAATCTCTACAGTCTTCGGTGTTGCTCCATGAAAAGAAGCTGTTGACAGCTCTAAAGAAATAAAATCCAGTAAACATAAGCCTGATACATGCCTGTTTAGATAGCCTGGAGATATCCTATGGCTAACTAACTTTTTTTTTTTCAGCTGTAAATGCAGCTAAAAGCAAATTTCTTTGCTGCACAGTGCTAATTCAGAGAAGTTCTTTAAGAAGAAATGTTCTGGAGTCAAAACCATATCCCTCTCTTACAATACTGATATGTCATGAGCAAGCTGGGACCAAAAGGGAACAAGTGCTGTATGTAAATATGAATGTATTTTGTGGGCATGTGGACATAAATTGCATTTCAGGGAAGGTGACAGGTGCATGTAAAACCTTTTTACAGTTTTTCTCAATTGCTTAAACACATTTCTTGAAATTATGCCTCGCTTTTGCGGAACTCTAAACACAAATCCGTAACTTCTAACTCAATTCCCTAAACTTACTATATTCAGGTCAAAATGAAGCTCTCCACTCAAAACCACTCAATCTTGCTGAAAAAACAAACTTTGCTCTCAGACATGACACACAAACCCTCAAAAACACACACACTATAACACAGTTTTACACACTGATGAGATCAATTCAAAACAATACTACGAAAACTGGTAATAAGTGTTGCTTGGGGAAATTTTTTTTTTTAAATTAACACGATGAACACAACAAATGTATGCATTTGCAAGTGTTTTAATCCTTAATTTATTGTACTGTAGAACAGCAAACAACAACAAAAATAATTGTTCTGCCCCAGCACCCTGTCTTTGGTCTGGGACAGGCCAAATTACCTCCTCAACATCACAGACTAAATTGGGCATGGACAGGCAGCAGGGGTAAAATCCCCTTGCATGGCACGCATCAACTAAAATATATAAGACTGCTTGTTTTCTTGCCCTTCCTATTTCTCTTCCATGTTGTTGTCGTCATTCTTCACCTTATACTCTTTGTCTTCGAAATTGCATATTACTGTATGCGGGATATTGATTGAAAAAGAGCAGATAGTATTCACAGTTACACTTTTACTAGTGGTCTGACAAAAAAAAAAAAAAAAAAAAAATATATATATATATATATATATATATACATAACAAAATAAAATAACATATAAATACATTACAAAGTCATTGTGCAATAGGAAAGAAAAAGTAAATATGGGCAAAGGCGGAAATATACATTAGAAAGTGCACTGTCAGAATTTGTAACTGTGTTGTGTTGTCCTCTGTCTATATATGCTTTCCAACTGAAGGTTCATGAGATGTTGAGATGTACCTTTGAGCTATTTCAAAGAACTGCTTTATCATTGGTTGATCTGTAGTCTCTGGTGAAAGTCAGTATTCACTTTAACAATTTATGGCAAATATACAAAAAGTCTAATAGAAATGTGTAGAATATGCTTGACCGTTTATGACAACTAGATAAAAAGTTTAGCATTTCCTGCAAAGACATATACGATGAGCTAATGACTTGATGTTTTGAGGGGTAAGACTATAGCAACATGACAATAGGGACTGAAAATGTAGGAAAAAGCAGACAAATCCATTGCATAATCAGTTACATGAACGTACCAAAGCAAACACAACTTGTTAAAAAAAAAATTAGAAACATTTTATGATGTGCACAAGTGATTACATAATGTGGAGGTTGAACAAGTAGTTTTGAGAATTTAATTTCTGATCTGAGAAAAGCACCAAACTGTAAACTGACTTTGGCCCTTTTATCTAAATCGAAGCTTCTGATTGGTGTGTGATAAATTTTGACTCCTAGTGTTTCCACTTGGGTAATTGTGTACTAATTGAGCTCAAACTTTGCAGACTTGAGTGAACAATACTGAATGCTAGTGCTTTCTAAATGACCACATGATGTAAGCACTGAGAAATGTAGGGATTTGTGTGTAGAGTTTTGCAGTAACAGTTCACCAAATCTGACTCATGTGTTAAAGCAGGGGAGTAGTGTTTATAGTTTAGGAAAATGGGTGTGCTTTTTGAAAAATGGCATTATGGTTTTGAAATTTTAGTTCAAAAGACTACTTATAGTGTTTTAGCAATCGAGAAAAACTGTAAAAAGATGGCTTATCCAATTTTCACCAAAATTAATACAGATCAGATATCTTCAGATGGTTCTTACAAAAAGTTATCAAAAGCTTTTTGATAGACTCAACCATTCTCAAATAATGCACAAATGAATTTGACATTTGACAAAGAGTTTAATCTACCAAAGTAGACATGAGGCTATATATAAATAAAAGCAAATATGTGCAGAGTGTATTTTGTGCCATAAATTACAGTTCAGAGAAAGTGACAAATGCATGTAAAACTGTTTTAAAGGGCACAGATAGAATCTATTAAATAGTTTCCAATGGCTCTAGTGATTTGGATTGTCTGAAGATACTGAAACTGTCTCCCACACTTGATTAGTGAAGAGAGTTTGTATGTTCCACTGAATATCCTTAGACCAGATAGTTGCTATGGAGAGTGATTTGTATTAGTTTTTAAGGAGAGAGGAATAAATAGTTGGGCCAGCAATAACAGAGTAATCATCTGGGAAAATTATCTTTTATAAAGAATGTATAATTGTGGCAATTGTGCATCAAAGGGAACTCCAACTCCATAGGTCTCAGAGTGCAGACCTAATGCAAATATGCATTAACGTATGCTGTTGCTCGTATATAATAAATGGTCTTCATATCCTTAATTTCCTTTCAAGCCTTTGTCAGCAGAAATATCACCTAAACAATTTACATTACACTTGACACATTTTGGACAATGAAACTCCTTGAACTCCTCTCTGAAAAAAAAAAAAAAAAAAGATTATTATGGAAAAGGGGTGAGTAATGATGCAAAATCAAGTTTAGATCTTTGTAGTCACCATTCTCCATGTAGAAATAAAATGTTATTATAAGGCCAAAATGAAGCTTGCAATGTCTAGGTGAAACACCAGCAAAAACCAAATGCTTTATATTATTTGGGTAAACAAGAGACTGCACTTTTTACAAAAAAATTCTTACAAAATCCTTTGCTGTTAAAGTAGCCCATATAGATACATTTCATGTGTCTATGAGAAAAGTATTTGCTGAGTTTCGGTTCATTTTTTGTGATGTGCTCCATTTCAAGGAGACAGAGCCATCAGAAAGCATATCCTGTTCATTTTCTTTATTTGTCGTCAATACAGTCATGTATTACTCATGTGAATCATGTATTACTCTAATCTGTATGAGCAAAAATGATGGCATATTTTAAGTTCTTTCAGTGTTATCAGGAAAAAAAAATTGGATTGTGTCGCTGCCCCCATTGTGTCACACCCCTGTGGACTGTTTTCTTTGGGTTTTCCCCATGTATGCCCTTATTTGGTCTTTCCTGTTCCGTCTTCAATTATTACGTCATTGTTTAATCGTTCACACCTGTCTCTCTCTGATTAGTCTGTGTATATAAGTTTGGTTCTGTTCCCCGTTTCTTGGTCGGTTCTTGTATTGTCATTCATTGTATTTTCTCCTTGTCTTGCGTGCGTGTGGATTCCCTGCTGTTCCTGTTCATTCTTGTTCCTATCGTGGATTTTTTAATAAATGTGCATGTTCCTTATTTCCTCGTCACTACTCCTCATTCCCCGCACACAACGCCGTGCCACATTTATTGTAGGCATGCAAAATATTGATTTCAGAGAGCTAAATTGATCAAACGTAAACAACTCACTGTGTGCTGCTGACTGCTTGGTTGTCACTTTAAAAAAGTCTTGAATTTAACTAAGTTAAAATGCTGATTGGTAAGTGCTGGGCTAGAGCCTAGATTTGAGGCCATTGCAGGGCTAAGTTAAGTCATGTGCGTTGTTACTGTAGTAATAAAAAAATACATAACTAAAGTGAGTAACTGTAAATAATGAAGAAAGTATCATTTACAAAGCATAAATGTCAAGGTAATTCTTTTCATTCACAATTTCCCCTCTTGAAAGTTAGGGACACATCAATCCTTAACTGGATTCCACTGTTCTTTTTAATGTATCAGTTGTGATTAAAGGTGACAGAAAGTTGAAAAAAAAAAAAAAACATTTAAACAGCATGTAAAAAAGTTCTGAAGTGTTTAGATGCTGCACTTTAAATATATAAGAAATTTACTGTTTCCTTTTTTTACTGTTATTTTAATAAATCGCCATGGCAACACTGTTCAAGATATCCGAAATTTGTTTGCAATTTAGGTTTCTCAGTGTTTTGGCATTATGTAGACAAAGTTTGGTGTGAACTGTATGATTGGGCTAGAAGAATTATGAAAAATTCCCACAGCCTGATTTTTTTTTTTCCAACAATCCTCATTCAAACCAAAATAGCTGACTTCCTGCTAGGCGTAGCTAATGACTATAAATTAGAAAGTTGTCTAACTATCATTAATGCTGATGTGTGTATTGACTTTTGTGAAATTCTAAGCATGTTAAGGGCCTCAAAAACACCTGAAAAGAATAATAAAGTTGATGCGTTGCCACAGCAACAGTATTTAAGATATCACAAATCGCTAGGGCTTAAGCCCTAAATATGTACATGAAGTTCAAATAAAACTCATTAAATATCCATTGCTGTCATTTGATTCTTTGTATCTGTTTTTGAGATACATCAAAGTTAAGTGCAATCTGCAATGCACACAGTTCAGACAATTAACTTAAATGTTTAGAATTACAACATGCGTGTATTAAAATTGCATTATTTTAATGATTAGCTTTGATAATGATAGATAATAATTATTTTGCACATGAACTTCAGAAATAATATTTTATTGTGACTCTATTCAGCGATGGATCTGAAATCAAAGATCAAAGATTAAAGCTGCAAGCAGCATTGAAAGGGTCCTCACACCCGGGGTCACCACCATTCTTTGTGAACGGTGGGCAATATGCATTTAAAGTGGTAAATATAGAAGGAATTTGTCAAAGTCATTTATATGCGCCAAACTTCCAGGTGGTGCTATGATTATAACTGAATATTGGCCTTTAGGTGTGTTCAGGCCAGGATTCTTATTGAACGTGAAGTCTGGGGCAGATTGGACATTGTATGGCTAAGCTCCAATACCTTTTATTCCCATGGCAAGACATCTAACCTTGCCATGTCGCCACGGACACATCCTTTAACAAAAAGCCAAGATCTTCGCAATTATACACTGCAAAGGCCTTTAGAGTAGACTGATCAAATATCATTTAAATCTTTATGAGGAGTTCATTAGAGTGTAAAAATTGCCACTTCCTGTTGCCAGCAGGTGCCGCTATGGTTATAACTGAATATGGATATGGGAATGTGTTCAGGACAGGACTCAAGCATGTGAATTTTGGTGCAGATCAGACATTGTATGCCTGAATTACAACAACTTCCTTTTTTCATGGCAAAACATTGAAGTTTATCAGGCCAGCATGGACACACCCTTTAATGAAAACTCAAGATCTTCACAATTTAACATCACAAAGGGTTTTAGATAACACTGACCAAATTTGGTGTTAACGTGTATCAATCTCTAGGAGGAGTTTGACATGATGAGGCTCTGGAAGATCAGACTCTGGCGTGAGGGCCGTGGCTTGGCGAAGCCCTGGGGTGAGGGCCATGGCTTGTCGTGAAGAGGCTCTGCAACAACTGCTGCAATGGGACGGTCATATGGGATTGGCTGTAATGAAAGTGGCTCTGGAATGGTAGTTGTGATGTGACGTGGCTCTGAAAGGGTGGCCATGACAGGTGCAGACTCTGTAAGAGCTGCAATGACAGGTGCAGAATTTGGTAGGGCAGTCATGACAGGTGCAGACTCTTGAATATCAGCTGAGACTTGATGAGACTCTGTAACGGCAGCCATGACGTGGTGAGACTCAGGTAAAGTGGCCATCTTGTGATGAGGCTCAGACGTGGCGGCCATCTTGGCTGGGGACTCAGGCATGGCAGCCATTTTGCGATCATGCTTAGGCGTGGTGGCCATCTTGGCCGGGGACTCAGGCGTGACAGGCATGATGTGAGAAGACTCTGGCTTGGCAGCCATCTTGTGAACAGGTCTTGGGATGGCAGCCATCTTGTGAAGAGGATCTGGCATGGAGACAGCCATTTTGTGAACAGCCTCTGGTGTGGCACAAACTATTCCCAACATGACAGTCCTTGTGTGGGAAAACACTGACATGGGGGCTACTGCAGGACTGAGGGGTCCCTCATCAGCAATACCCACAGTCAATGCAGAGCCACTCAACTGCAATACAAAGTCTAAAAATGTCTTTCAAGAAAGTTTCATTGAAGTCTACCTGGTAGTGGAGTTCACATAGCTCAGCCACGTAATCCTCAATGGGCAGGTCACCTTGACAGAGGTGAACTAGGCGTGATGCTGGATCTATGATGATCTGGTGTGTGGGTAAAGCTGTTGGATCTGTGGTTGGCAAAGTATTCTGTAACAGGACTCAATGTGACAACGATGATAGATCCAAGTGCGAGCTTTATTAAACACAACATGGTCAAAATGGGCAGGGTTAAAATATCAGCAACTTGGCACTGCTCAGAGATCTGGTGAAAGCACGTCTGTAGACAGCGTCATGTTATTCACAGCATTCCATGGAGTGTTTTTGACGTGAATGACAAAAGGCTGTAGGGAAAGCATCACGCGGAAAGCCCTTATATGGAGATGGTCTGGGTGGGTTTTATGCAAATGAGTGCCCTCTTGCTCTAAATACTCTAAATTCACTAACATTAGAACGAGGATAATAACGTGTGTATGCACCTGTTGTGAGTTAGGCGGAAAATTTTAGTGAGAAGTTTGAATGTGTGTACGAATATGAATAATGTAATAATCTAATTATTAGTGAATGAGACCCAATGTCTTTTTACTTGTTTAAACTAGATTTGTGGTATTTATTGATATTGCAGTCTCTGGTAATTTGTCATTTTTAATGTTTTGATGTTCTTAATGTTCTTCTTTTTCTTTTTCAGCTGTGAAAAAATGGCCCTTTTCCCATGGGTGGCCAATTGAATAGCTCTGTTATAACCCCTACCTAATAAACACATTAATATCACTGTTTGTTTCTCTCTCTCTTTGCACAGACTATGTGGCTGTAATCTCACTGCTCAGTCTTGTGAGAGTTTGTCATCAGTCTTACAATCCTCAGCCTCCCGTCTGAGAGAGCTGGACCTGAGTAACAATGACTTGCAAGATTCAGGAGTGAAGCTTATTTCTGATGGACTGAGGAGTCCAAACTGTCAGCTGGAGACACTAAGGTTTGATTTAAACACTTTATTAGATTTTTTTTTCATTGAAAACCACATTACTAAGATTTATTATTCAATGCCTGTATTTTTCTTGTTCAGATTTTCCATATGTAATCTCACTGCTCTGTCTTGTGAGAGTTTGTCATCAGTTTTACAATCCTCAACCTCCCGTCTGAGAGAGCTGGACCTGAGTAGCAATGACCTGCAAAATTCAGGAGTAAAGCTTATTTCTGATGGACTAAAAAGTCCAAACTGTCATCTGGAGATAATAAGGTAAATGTTTTTAAGTAACAAAATGCTGTCACAATAAATGACCTTTAAATGTCTTTTACACCAAAATGATGCATCTACTGTCAATGGCTACAACAAATAACAAACAATACTTGCAGGCATGTTTTTTTTTTCCCTTCATATTTACAGAAATGTCTGTACTTTTCACCCTGAGAAGTATGACCCATGTAGACTGCATAAATCTGAAGAAACAAGCAAACAAAAACATTTGTTTTAGGTAGAGGGTGGGGTGAGTGGATTGTATTAAGATTGAAAGGGCAAAATAGCCTGAAACAATTGTTAAACAAACTGCAAAAAACTGCTACATTTTCAAACACACCTATTTCATATATGGATTGCTTCCGACAGCACTGCATGAGCTAACACCGTCCTCTAGCAGAGTGTCATCTCACTCTTTTTAATTTCATCCAGTGTCCAAAATTAACACAACCCTGGTGTGTCTGGCTGTGACTTTTTTATAAATTCAATGCATGGCTGTGAGAATGTAATAAGACTTGGTGTGATTAGCAAGTTGTGAAGGTTGCAGTGTAATTATAGAAATACACAGTCAGATGTGTTGCATGTCTGAGACACTGTATTCATTTGCACATGAGGAACTTGTGTCTCAGAATGACTCAGTTTGCAGTAAACACTTGATCACAAAAACTTGGATAACATGGATTTCAAACGCACACGAAACGCACCAAACATCTTTCCAAGTTTGTAATGAGAGTTGTTTATAAGTGATGATGACAACATGTTCACAGCAATCCATTGCATCCTCAGCATTTTAGCAATTGTTTGTGTTTTATGTTAACGATGTCCATGTCTCTGTGCATTGCCTCATTTGTGCTGAAGTATGACACTCTTGGATTCAAAGCCTCAGTTAACCTTCTGGATCACCATTTCATCATTGGTGGCCATACTTTTAGAGTTGGGGCACTCGGACTTGTTCTCGGACTTGAGTCCAGTCTCGAGTACAATTTTAGGCGATTCGGACTTGTCATGGACTCGGATGCATTTTTACTCGGACTTGACTCAGACTCGGAAAATATGCCAAGTCCATCCAAGTCCAGAGACAGTTGACTGAAATGTACAGTTTCTCGAAGCATTACAATTACAAACAGTTGGCTCAATGCATTATCACGAAAGTGATATTAAGTATTTGCATTTGTTTTACATCTTGTCCAGTAGCTACTTGAAAGCCGACGGGTTTATGTGTGCACACACTCAAAGCGCGCTCACAGAACGCGCCTCTCAGTCAGTGTGCGAATGCCAAGTTCTCTTTTGCTTCTAATAGGTTCTGTTATTGCTCGCCTTGGAGACTATTCATGTAAATAAATTCGGTTTTGTCTTAAGTAAACCTGAACAGCTGGGAGAAACACTGATGCGTCAAAATATTTGATATGTGCGTCAGATCCTAAAGCAACAGCAGCATAAACCTGCAGCCGCAGACCACCTCATAAATATCAATCAAACAACAAAAGACAAAGAGAAAATCACTCACTTTTCCTGACTGAATCACTTATTAATTTTAGTAAGAATCATGTTTAATGTATACAGTGAAGATTTTGCATTGTTTTATTTTAACATTTATTACTTCAAGAAATGTCTGTAGTCTATTTCTCAGATAGCCTTCAGATAGACCTACCTAAAAAAAAAAAAAAAGAAAAAAAAAAAGGTTTCTATTTTTTTTTTTTTAATATAATTCCATTTATATTTTTGATTATTATATTACTTATCCTTTTGTTTGTACGTAATAGGCCTACTTGGAGTGTTTACTTGTCTTCAGTAAGCTTGAGGATGTTTTACTTACATTAGTTGATTAGTTTTTGCTGTATTAAAATTATTATTATTTTTTAAACATGGTGGCAGTTTCTAGCTTTAAAGAAAAATAATTTGTCTAACATCTTTGCAGCAATAGTTTTAATGGGTCCAAAACCACCTTGGGTGTGCATGATTTTCTAATAATTCAATGGCACATCATCAATTTTTCTTTATATAATGTAATTTATTGTAATGAATGCATTCAAAAATAAAACAGGTGTGAGTTTGCTGTGGCTTATGGAAAGTATACGTAGGGCTTTATACACAGTGTGTGCCATTGTAAAGACTAGGTTTATTCCTCACAGCCTCATTTTCATCCAAGAAAAAAAGTCATAAAACCCAAAACACACACAGCCACAATCAGAAATAAAAGAGGTGCATTTTCTGCTCTTAAGGTCCCATTCACCAAGATACCTACTCCTTTACCCCCACCCTTGCATTTATACATTTACTATAACAGTGAATAAAGTCAAGTCCCGCCCTATAATTTATCACATTCCAAAACCTGTTTCACTCTGAAATATGTCACATTACATAGATCAGCCATAACTTCTGTTCCATGACTTAAAGTTTGCTAAGCAGAGCATGTACACTAATTATGAGATGCTGTGAAATCAAAAATCAAAATGGCAAGATCCAGGTTTGCTTTTCTTACATTTCAATTGACATTGCATTTTTTTAGTTTCAAAGTTTAAAAACAGGGGCACCCAAACTCAGTCCTGGTCCTTGGTTTAGCTCCAACTTGCCTCAACACATCTGCCAGGGGGTTTCTAGTATGCCTAGTAAGAGCTTGATTAGCTGGTTCAGGTGTGTCTAACTGGCGCTGGAGCTAAACTCTGTAGGACACCGGGCCTCCAGGACCAATTTTTGGCACCCCTGGGTTAAAACAATGTTAAGATTCCGACAAACATTAGTGTTTCCTTGGACTCAGACTCGACTCGGCCTCGGCCCTTTGGGACTTGGACTTGAGTCTGACTCTGCCCATTTTGGACTTGGACTCGTGTCAGGCTCGATTGGTTAAAGACTCGGACTCAACTCGGACTCGACTTAGGTGGACTCAAACCCAACAAAACATACTTTCACTTTCCCAAGCACATGTTGTCTATACTTCTAGGTATAGTCTGCACTGCAACTCTTATTCTAAAATGAATCACCACAAAAGATGAGCAAAGTGCAGCGGATGGTTGACAAAGAATGCAAGGAATGCACTTGTGGACAGGGCTAATGTTGTGTACCTTGTTCAGCCTGCGCCTTCCACCTCCATTGTTAAAAAAATCATAGACGGAGTGGACGAATGGCTCATTGTTATTTAAAGGAACTAAAAGATTTAGCATTAGTTCAGTCAAAGTCCTTGAACCCTACTGGAGTTAAAGCTGCAATTCTGGATGTGAGGTCAGTGGAAAATAAAAGATTTATACTTTGCAATTTTGTATTATCTAAAGATTTGGATTTTCTGTTTCTAACTGAAACTTGGCTTGAGCTTGTAGATACATTTTTTCTCACTGAACTGTTGCCTGCAAACTATAATGTTTTAAATAAGCCCAGAAACCCTGGTTGAGGAGGGGGTGTGGCCATTCTCTTTAAGGACAGATTTGAATGTAGTCTTGTATTTTATTGTCCATGCTTTAAGAAATGGCCTATAATCAATGTAATTTCTCACAAGAATTTATGTCAGAAAATGTATTTGTGCCAAATTCATTTAGGCTACTTACTCGTTTTCACGACTTTAGCTTTACTTCTCCAGCACTGACTCGTTCGCAAAAGTAGTCATCCAATCAGAGTTCTCACTTTCCCTGACACCGATTTCAACATGTTGAAGAGCCAACGTGTTGAACACACCAAACAGACTAGCCCGATGCTGACCGACAGCCGACCGTCGGCTTGTGGAGTAGATTGACAGACCATGGGTAGTGCAGATCGCCAAAGCCTCACCACGCCCCCCACATATTAGCACTATTAGGAGCTTTTCCATAAATTACATATTACCATTTCAGATTAAAATGTGACGTTTGAATTTGGTTTACCAATCAAATGCATTTATTCTGTATTTTACTTTTGAAGAACAATGCATTAATTTATCAGGTGATCGCTGCACCTAATGTAAGTATTTATCTTTTTTTACTTTGTTCTGGCATAATCTGGAAATAGCCTATGCAATAAAACAATCTTTGAGAAGTAAAAATGTAAACTTCTGAAAAAAACAAAAAACAAACAAAAAAAAAAACACCATTGTAAAGGGGGCTGAGTTAGTCAAATCCCCAGCTGGGTTATTTTAATAAAGCTGATGATGGAGTGGAAGTTGTGGAAATGCAGTGGACAAGCATTGTGGCATTTAAGAATTGTGGTTTAAAAACAAATGTAACTGTTCAGGGAAAGCAAGGCAGAGTTCATTTTAGCAAATGCGTGCGTTAAGATGGTTTCAGCATGAAATGCGCAGCACTGTAACAGGACTCGTCAGAAGCATGAGTAGATCCAAGTGCAAGCTTTATTATACAGATCGTAGTCAAGACAGGCAGGGTCAGACGCCAGCAAACAGTAACATCCAGACAAGAGCATAATCCAAAAAACATGCAAAAGGTCAAAATCCAAGAGGACAGTCCAAAAGTAACAAATTAAACAAGGCAATGAAACAAGGCAAAAACTATGGCAAGGAACAAAGCAAAATTTGAACAATGAAACAATGACCGTGGAAAACAACTATGAAACAAGGAAAATGCTTGGTAGAGTCCGCACAGGCAAAACAATACTTTGTGACACCTGTTTGGCATGGCACTCCTTATATGGCCACCAAACAGGAAGTCACCAAAGAGGCAGCAGAGGGAGCGGTAACAGACAGTCCATGGGCAAGGGCTCCCTCTGCTGGCGTGGCATTACAAGCACACACCTGCTTGTAGCCTACAGCACCTGATTAAACTTGAGTTCTTTTTCGTGGCTTGCGATTAAACTTTTAAATACACATGGTTACGTGTCAAAATGCCTGTCTCCTTTGTCAACACAATCATTTGTGTCTTAAATGAACGTAATTAAAGTACAGCCCTGCACTGGCCTAACATATAGGCCCTAGCCTGGCCCTGGCACGAGATGCTCAGGCCTAGCCCCGTCCCTTGTCCGACAGCTTATCAGAATTCTCTGCCTGAGTGTCCCCAGAGGTGGCGGCTTATGCTGCAGAACCTCATTAAATGGGGATGTCTGTTTCAGCTCTGTGTGCAGTGGTAGCGCCCAGTGATCCACCTGTGAAAGCTTGTCCTTTCCTGTTCCGGCCGAGGAGGCCTGGTTGTGAACCCTCTGTCCGTCCTGTCATGGCTATGGAGGCTGTTTGTGAACTCTTGCCTGGTTCCATCCCGGCCAAGGAGGCCGTGTATAAACTCTTGTCCTGTTCTGAAACAGCCATGGAGGCAGATTGTGAACTGTCTGTCCATCTTGTAGCAAATAATGAGTCTGATCTAGATGCTGCTAATGAACCTGTTATCTGCCCGTTTGCCCAGTCATGACACCAGAAACCTTACCTGAGCTCCCTGTAGACTCTAGTAGCCTTGCCACAGCCCAAAGACCCGCCTTTGAACACGTAACCCTGCCTGTCATGAACCCAGAGACTAAAAATACACTCTACATCTGTCCCTTTACCTCTGTCACTCTCAAGGAGACCAACACTGAACTTTCAACCCTGCCTGTCTTGCCCAAGTACACTGTTGATAAGCTCACTGTGTTTCCTGTTCCAACCCTTGGGGCCGTAGAGTCTATGTCTGTGGTTTGTGTTTCAGCTCTGTCTGCTCCATCTGCACCACTGTGGAGATCTTCAGTCTTGCTCTGGTGGCCTGCTCTGGTGGCCTCCCATGTCCTGCCAGCTCCACCCTGGCTCTTTGCTCTGCCAGTCCTGCCTCAGTCCCCAGGTCCTCCACATGGACCTGGCCCTCCATTCCTCGCCTGGGCTCACCCCCGCTCCACCACTATCTTGGATTGTTTAGCGTCTGGAAGTAGATTGCACTTTCACCTGCAGCCAATCAGACACACTACAAATACGATGTCCTAACCACCGTTCAGAGCAGAGTATTGTCTTGCGTTTATCGCGTTTCTCGTGATAGCAACATTATAGAGCCATTTCCAGTTTCATAGTCGAGTCGTCGATGTCGTGGATTAAACTTTTGCCTTGCCTTTTCAGACTCTGTTCACCCCTCGTTTGAACTATTGACTGTCTATTTGGATTTCCCGTTTGCCTCGCCCCCTGGATTATGTTCGCTGTCAATTGACCCTCGCCTGTCCCTGGATTACTTGTGTCTTGCCCTGTTTGCTGGTGTTTCAACTCTGCCTGTTTGTGACCATGGGCCCTATTTTAAAGATCTAAGCACATGGTCTAAAGCGCACGGCGCAGGTGCAATTGAGGCATGTCCGAATCTACTTTTGCTATTTTAAGGATGGGAAAAACGGTCGGGGTGCATGGTCTAAAAGGATTGTCCTTATTCTCTTAATGAGTCGTGGGTGTGTTTTGAACCTAACATGCATTAATCCAATCAGATTCTCATCTCTCATTCCCTTTAAGAGCCAGTTGTGCTCGCACCATGGCACATTCACGGGTCGAGCCCACTACCCCCTTTCAAAACTCTCCCCTCCTTGCTTAATGTGATTGTTTTCTAAAGCGAAAGTGAAACCAAAAAACAGCTCGCATAAGAAAGCGATTGACTATCCATTATGAAATGTAGGCATTTTTATATTTATGTACACAATAATAATCTTTTACATTGTAATCCTTTCATTTTTAATATTTGGCATGTTTATGTGCTTCTGCGCATCCCTGTGTGTGTAATAAGCAGTGTGTATGTGCATTGTGCACCTGTCTATAGGCGCATATTACTATTAAAAATATTGCACCATAGACCAGGTTTTAGTTGGTCAATGGCGCAGTCTATTTTAGTTGCCTCAAAATAGCCGTGCCACGGGCGCATAAATGGGCGCAAATGCATTTGCTATTTAAACAACGTGGCACAGGACGTGAAAATGATAACTGCGTCGGGCTGAAACAAAAGCAAAATCAATTGCATTGTACCTGGCGCCACATTGCACCGGGTGTATGATAGGGCCCCAAGTCTTTGTCTTTGAATAAAAGCTTGTGTTTGGATCCGCCCGCTTTGCTCTGTAACAAAAAAAACTAAATCTGCTGTAGATTTAGTTGACTAAAATTGAATAATATTTAGTTGACTAAAACTAAAGTGGAAACATTAGAGATGACTAAAACTAAATGGCATTTTAGTGAAAAAACTACCCTAGTGAAAAATATACTTAATTTTATTTAAAATATATGTATTTCATTTATTCATTTACATTTCAAGTATACTAAAAATAGATTAACATGATAAAATACACTGTAAATTTAGTTATTTCACGCTTTAATCAAGGACAAACTTAGTGTATGTAACTTGCCTTACTGAGATTGTAACAAGTAATAATATTACCAAATTTTCTTAGTAATGTGTTATATTACTGCGTTACAGCAAAAAGTGATATACTACTGTTTTATTGTTACTCCTGTAATGCATTACTCCCAACACTGCTTACTGATGTGCCTCCCTCATATTCTCTAGATAAGTTATGAGTTAGCTGGTATGCTGGGGGTGTTATTAACAGGAAAATTCTTAAACTGTGCCATTACTTGCAAAGATTCATTTATGGCTTTAAAAGCATACAATAATAATGCCATTAGCACACTTCAAGTTTACTTGGAATGCCATTACAATGTGTTTTAAAGCCCCTAAAAGTAAAGGATAGTATAACTTAAGTTTGTTATTTCTATAACATTAATGTGTGTTTAACAATCTTACAGTGTAACTGAATTATAACTGTAATGTCATCAAAATACATTTAAAGTTTATGCTGACTGAATTCTGCATTTCAAAACGTACATACAAGAGTGGATATTTAAAGTGTATCTAAGTATAATTGGAATAGTTCCACTTTAGCACAAACAAGTATACTTATTACAGCTTTAGTTGAACTTCAGCACTGCTTTTGGACAACTAAAGTGCATTTAGTACAAAATTAGTTGTTCTAGTTTAAAAGACTTTAAGTGTACCAGTTTATAGTGTGTCACAAACACATTTAGTTATACTAAAGTACATATGAATAAATTTTGCTTAAGTGTACTATTTTTTCACTAGGGTTCTACTTGGTAAAACAATCCTGACCCAAGTTTTGCATGAGGAGCATTTCCAATGTCTCAGATAAATATTCAGATACTTTAAAAACAGTTCTTCACAAGTTTGAACCTAAATACTTCTCACTCAGACTCTACCTACACAGTAAGTATGTAAGATGATAGTGCACTTTTGTTTTTATACTGCACAGCACACATACAAAAAATGCAATTAAAAGCATATTTCAAAAAAATAAATCGCTGGGTATGTAGACTTTGTGTCAGTTAACTTTGTTGCATCCTACTAAAAATAGCCAAATTCTATTAAAAATATTTAGATCATACTTACAATTTTAACCTTACATTTCAATTAGCCAGTGTCATCCAAACCAAAAGTAGCCCTAATCTGTTTTATAATATATAGGGCATATTTGCCATTTAACCAGAGATGGGAAGTACTTTGTTACTGTACTTAAGTAGATTTTTCTGGTATCAGTACTTTACTTCACTATTTATTTTTCTGACTACTTTTTACTTTTACTCCTTACATTTTTACACAAATGTCTGTACTTTCTACTACTTAGTTTTTCAAACTAGACTCATTACTTTAATTTTAATCAGCATTTGGTGGATCACTATTCAATAACAAATTTCCAATAAATCATAGATCGGTTAGTCTTTGCTGGCAACGCATATAATCATCGCAAGTGACTCGAGAATAGAGTGGAAGTGCACAACAACGTAACTCGCTGATTAACCTCCATAGTACGATTCAGTGTTGTGGAAACGAACCACATTAGACCAACAATGTAGGGTTGGTGTTAATGACGTCACCGGGTAATAACTTCTGCTATTTAACTGATTAGAGATCTCTAAAATGCAGCTATATTGAACATGGTACCTGATGACTAATTTACTATTTTTTTGTTCCCTGTCATTTCGCTCTATTTGATATTTGATTCATCACGGGTTCCCTATAGTCTACGTCATACTCCGAGATTCCCTTAGGCACCTGTGCACATACGCACTATTCAAAAATGGCGCTTACAGAGGACGTGCAAATATACATAGATTAAAATACATTTATATTTAGACAGAATGGAAGATATAGATTGCACTGCATGCTAGCTTGTGTCACGGAGTGAGGAATGAAGCGTGAAGCGGGCGGATCCATTTGCTAACTTTTATTTACAGGACAAGACAAAGACATGGTCAAGGCAGGCAGGGTCAGACAGTGGCAAACAGGTGTATAGACAGCAAGACAAAGAGCATTCCGTAACACAGGCGAGGGTCGATCCGTGACGAACGTTATCCGAAGGGCAAGACGACAGAGTAATCCAGACAAGCGAGAGTTTCAATAGGCAGGCAGCAAGACAGACAAGACGATATAACAATGTGTAGGTACAAGACTCAGATGGCTAGGGACGAGAACAAGACTAGACTAGACTAAAGAACAAACTGACTTAGGCTCCGTACAGTTGCTAACACACACCACAAGTGTTAAACGCAAACCAATACTCGGCACAACTGACAGGAAGTCTGGGGTTTAAATAGGATCTCTGGTTACAGGTGATGGCCACAATGGCTGATGGGGAATGTAGTCCGGGGTGTGGTGTAACAGTCAGTGAGATGTGAATGTCAAAGCGACCTCTGGTGGCAGACAGACTGACGTTCATGAGTGGGTTCATGACAGCTTGCTTATTGTGCCCAAGAGCATAATTTATTAAACTTATATGTCTTACTAACAAGGAACTGTGCATTTTGATATCTATGAACCATCTTTTTGCTACACTAACCATAGTCTAACCATGAGACATGTAGTAAAACTATGGTTGTAAATTAAAACAGATTGTAATCAATTTGCCAAAAAAAAAAAAAAAAGAAAGAAAAAGAAAAAAAATGGTTACTATCCTTTTACTGTAATAAACCAATGTTTAATTTTGGTAAGAGAAAAATATGACTCATGATAATGCAATAACATGTTCAGTATTAGAATTTTTATTTATTGTCATGATGTAATCATTGTACTAATTTTGACATTTAGACAATTTAGAAAATACAGTTTTGTTAAATCTATAGTACTTAAGCCATTTTAAGATAAAAACAACAACACCTGGTCATAATGTGATACTTTACATTTAACCAGTGTTGGGCAAGTTACTTTGAAAATGTAATTAAATTACTGATTACTGATTACTCCTTTAAAAAGTAATCAAATTACTGTTCTGATTATTTTATTTCAAAAGTAATTAGTTACATTACTAGTTACATTACTTTTTTCTGTACATCCATGAAATTTACGTAAAATATTAAGTTTGTGTGTTGCCTAACATCCCAGCATAAACCTCCCGATAAAATATTTGTTAATAAAGCATCAGCGTTCAGAGCGGTTAGTGGATACCCTGATTGTCCATTGCATTCCATAAATTTAACGCTGCAAACACGTGTTATAAATAGAAACTCTGCCTATGCTTATGCATGTTAATCGTTTTTATTTTATATTAGTTGTTCTTGTTGCTTTTGTGCAATACATGAATAGCAATACACGTGTTTTAGATATTTTATGTTTGGATATTTCTATTTTGCGGGAGTTCCGCAAATAATTTTATTCTGTTGCTTCCCGCACACACGAGTCTACCCGTCCGCACCCGCACTCGCCCATCAAGTCTTGTCCCGCGCAGCTCTCTGTTGCGTCGAGTCCAGTGCCAGTGGATTAGAGACCCACACTCCCGCTGGACCCGACGCAACAGAGAGCAGCGCGGGACAAGACTTGATGGGCGAGTGCGGGTGTGGGCGGGCAGAGACTTATGTGAAGACAACAGAAGTTGATGCATTGCTCTCCACACCCAGTAAGTTCTCAAGATGTTTTAATGTGTCGCTTCATGGTTAAAAAGGTTTTCTTCCCCTAATTGACAACGCACAATAATGTTCTTGCCTTTGACAGAAATAAACTTAAAATAATGACTGCATTTCCAGCTACAGAACGCGTACTTTCCTCTCTCTGTGCTGACTTTGTTTTCATTGGTAGTATCCACCTCACAGGCGCTTTCCAGTCAAAGTAGGTCTCAGATAGAGGACGTCGCGTGTGCTAGCCAACACCCTTTTTACAATCTAGATTCTAGATGATAAAACACATTCTGTCAGCAATGATGTAACGCAACGGTAACGCATACTTGTAACTATACTCTAATTACTCATTTGGAAATTATGACGTGTTAAATTACTCCGTTAAAAAATTTAAATAAAAAAAATTACAGTAACACGTTACAAAGTAATGCGTTACTGCCCAAAACTGCATTTAACTTAAATAAAATTGTTACTGCAAATAGAATATAATGAGGTGCAAGAAGGGGGAGACTGTTCTGCTCATAACAGTAAATGGCTGATGGTAAAAGTGACAGGTACAAGAAAATTAGTGAAAACACACAAAGTGAGATGCAGAGAGATATAATGGAATTCATGTTATTCATGTATTATTATTATTATTATTATTATTATTATTATCATGGAATATTCACGGAGACTGAAAAGGGAAAATGGAAGAGAAGGTACGGTTCAAGAGAGAGCCTTTTTCTTGTTTAGCCTGGCCCCAGCATAAGGTTTTAAACATTTGTTTAAATGTAATGGCCATACAAAAAAATAGAGTTGTCCATGGTTTCAGAATTTGTTGTGGGTGTATGGGATGGCCTGGATGAGTGTGAGATTTCCTGGTCTGAAATTTTGTCCCAGTTCGGCTCTGTTCTACATGGTGGTTGTTTAGCCTTGATACATTCATTAGCTAACAAATTTTAAATGTAAGTTATTTTGTATTAATGTGTCAATATGATGTGAGGTCCAGTTAACAGCGTGACACTAAAACAGGTAGTAGTAATGAGTACTTTTTAACTTAAGTAAATGTCTGAGCCTATTCTTATTTACTTTAACTTAAGTAAAAAAAGTGGTCATTACTTCTACTTTTACCAGAGTATTTTTAAACATGAGTATCTGTACTTCTACTTGAGTGAAGGATGTGTGTACTTTTGCCATCTCTCCATTTAACATATAACAAAATATATATATATATAAATATATATATTTTTTTTAATTGATAAAACTGTACATGTTAAATAAAACCTATATTCACAATATATCCACTTTATTTGTGTTAAAAATGTTATATTGTTGCAATTACATTCCATAATACCTCTCTGAGGTGGGGCAGGAACATGCATATTTTGCGATCTCTCAAACTCAATTAAATGTGTACTTTAAAACAAAAATTTAACTATTAACAGTGCACAAATTGTGTTTACCCTACAGAATGCAAACATGCAAACCTTTTATAATTTATTGGTATTTAAAGTTTATTTCAACTGTTGTAAAGTAAAGGGACACCACTTACCACCACAAATAAAGAATGACCCATTGGGGCAATATTTGTCATTTTATATGTAGGCTACTTTAGGCTCACAGCCACATTAGCCAGTGCTTACTGTGTCATATTTTTGCCAAAACTGGCCCAAATACATTATAGAATAACTGGGCCACATTTGTGGCATCATATGTGCACTACTTTAGGCTCACAGCTGCATTAACCAGTGTTTACTGTGCTAACATTTTAATATACCTGGGCCATATTTGCTGAAACATATGTGGACCACTTTGGTTTACACCCTGAATAGCCTTTGTCGATTGTGCCACATTTTTGCCAAAGGTGGCCCACATTTGGTTGTCATTTTTTGGGCCATATTCACTATTTACCTTATGGGCCACTTCAGCATCACATTCAGATTATGCATCACCATGAACACTGCATATTTGCCTAAAGAGGCCCACATATGATTTGATACATTTGTGCCATTTTTGCTATTTTACATGTGGGTTAATTCAGCCTTACATCCATTTTGTCTGGGCCATAAGAAGGCCAGCAGTGCCATATCATTGCCTTCAGTGGCCCACATCTGGATGCTGTCTGGGAAGCAGCTAAGCTCTGCTATGAAGTCTCTCAAGGGTCTGTTTTAGGCCCTTTATTTATCAGTGTTCATATGCTGCCTCTTAGTTGAATTATTAGGAATCATGGATTGGGGAGTATCATGGTGATACTCAGATTTATATCAGTATTTAGTGTGATGTTGCATGCTTTGCAGCACCTCTTTAAGACTAAATAAATAAAAAAAATAAATAAAGCTAGAAAACAAAAGATATTTAACAGGGAAAGAATGAGGAGGGAAAGAAAATGAAAAACAAAAGATAGGCAGGAAAATAAGGAGATGGAGGTCACGGAGCACATGGGGAGGAAAACAAACACAAATACAGTCCATGGGTGTGAAATATCACCTCCCTCCCAGAAGGCGCGTCCTTGTGCTACATACGATCAAGGGGTGGGACGGTGGGTGCCTTGGAGGCCCCTTAGGACAGGCGGGACGGGAAGCCTCCAGGGAAGTACCGGATCCAGGCACCATGATGGAAAAGGCAGTCCAGGGAGCCATGGAGGAGCAGCCTCCATGTCCTTGGCATCTACACTCAGACCATAATAGCCAAATAGTGGAGCGGCAGGATTTTGAACAGTGCCCAGATTTGCAGCTGGGATCTGTGGACAGTTGCCAGTGGTACCACCGTTGCACATACAAACATGGAAAACAATGCGCACACATTTTAAATACGTGGTGTGGCATGGTGCAGTTCGCTACTGTTAAATACATTAAGAGACTTTAGTACACTCAAACTCAGCTGCTTGTGTTCTTACAGACACGCCATTGTCAACAGATTACCCCTGTACTTTTGGCTCCCAGTCCATGCATTGTTTTGATTTTAAAAGTTCAAGAAATGACATAACCGATCTCAGAACTTACATGTTGTTGCTCTTTTGTTGGTTTAATTGCTTCTATTGTCTGCATTTTAAGTTGCTGTGGATAAAAGCATCTGCTAAATGATTAAATGTAAATGTCAATATAAGTATGCCGAGAGCAGTGGGTGCAGAGCGCGGCCGGTGGAGTAAATGATAATGAGTGACACCTGCGTGACTCACCGGTCTCTAGTCCCATGGAGGAGCTCTGAGAGGATAAAAGGAGGAGTGACAACAGTGCAAGATGAGAGAGGACAAGGCCTAAACTATTTATCTTTTTGAAATTACACAATGAGATAAATTTAAAATGGCTCTTCAGGTTTCGACCCCTGGTCTTCAGTGACAACGTACAAATACTTTGCTCCTGTTCATCAGTACATTTCTACTGACATATTTACTGGAGTATAAATGTATGTTTAAACTTTTGTTGCTATTGTGACTAAAACTATAAGAAATGACAGCTATCACACAAATGACTGTGTGTTAGTGACATCTGACTGCCATACTAATGTGATGTGGACTATTTCTGTCTGTGTTTGTAGGTTGTCAGGCTGTATGGTGACAGAGGAAGGCTGTGGTTATGTGGTATCAGCTCTGAGTTTAAACCCCTCACACCTCAGAGAGCTGGATCTGAGCTACAATCACCCAGGAGATTTAGGAGTCAAGCTACTCAACCACAAACTACAGGATCCAAACTACACACTGGACAAACTCAAGTATGTCAGCAAGAGTTTTTCATACTCTTTATTGTCTTTCTGTGTGTGTATTGTGTGTTTGTGTATATAATGCATCAGCGGTTCCCAATCCCACTCCTCGCCTGCAGCGTGTTCATAAACAGATGAAACTTACTAGAAAAGTGTGACATAATATACCTTTGTAAATAAATATATGCGTGAGGACTGGGATTGGGAGCTGCTGTATTACATCATGTTATATCATGCCTCCTTGCCAGGAATATCAGATCCAGCTCTGGAAAATATCAGTTTTGTCTGGTAAAAAAAACAACAATTCAGCAAGGTTTCCAGCATGGTATCTGTTATAGAAGTGGTGGGAGGTGGTGGAGGGGGACAGAGGAGAGAATTGAATATTTTGAAGAGGGTGCGTGTGTCTGGAGCACTGTTGATCTTGTTGTGGAAATATGAAGATTTGGCATTATGGAAAGATGAAAGCAAAGACTGATACATACTCAGGTCAGACAGATGTTTTGGTTTACACCATTTTCTCTCTGCTGCCCTGAGTTTGGACCGATGCTCACAAAAAACATTGGATTACCAGGGGTTAGAAGGGGCGGAGGGAAGGAGAGAGGACATATACCGTCTAGACAAGAAGTTACAGTAGAGCATAAAGCGTCAATTGCTGCATTCACATCCAGAGATGAGAAATGGGTAGAGGGGTTGGTGGCACACAGGTAGCAAGATTATAATTATTAATCATAAGTTATAATTACATGGGGGGGGGGTGGTTAGACTGAGTATTTCCAATTGTTAGAAATGAGCATACCAGTTCCCCCACCCCTTCCAACCTGACGAGGGGTGTGAGAGAAAATATGTATATGCATTCATTCATAAAAGTTTGTATTACCATGCTGTCAATGTCATACCTAACATATTTGATAGAAAATTAACAGCGACACAACAAGGTTCTGAAAGTGCTGTAATTGTTTGTGTGATCACTTTGCATATAGAAGTTTGTGACATGTATATGTGAGCAATTTATGTGTATATGCACGTTTTTTATGTATGTTTTGATAAGCGAAGTTGGACTTACGTGTAAATGCCTTCCGTTCACACTCATACACATATGAAATCACTTTCATATATGTACACAACTAAAGCATGTGTCTTTCTTATCAGAATTGTATACGTTTGTGAATATTATTTCATATGTTTGCGTGAGTGTTTTATGGGTGCGTATGCACGCATCCAGTTTATATGTATATGCAAGTGTTTTTAGGTGTATATGCATGGATTAAGTTTATATGTATATGCGAGTGTTTATAGGTGTTTCTGCATGCAGCCGAGTTTATATGTATATGTGCGTGTTGTTGTAGGTGTATATGCATGGATCGAGTTTATGCGTATAAGCGAGTGTCTATAGGTGTATGCACGCATCAAGTTTATAGGTATACGCACGTCATTTTACAGGTATATGCATTCATTACTAGCATAAGATGTATTGGTATGGATTTCGTATAAGTGTGCCATGTATTTCATATTTATATTTTGAACATCTAATAGTGTACATGTAAATGTGAGTAATTTACTGGTGTATATGCACCTCTTTTACGTATGTACTAATAAGCGAAGTTGGATTTAAATCCTGCGTGGTGCCTGATACACTGTCATGAATTGTGCAACACATTTCTTCTCCCTCTTTATGTTTTGTCAAGCCCCTTAAAAGTCCTTGTCTGTACTCCTAACAATTTTGAACCTTAAGACCTCTTTTAAGGGTTAAGATACTTTCTGAATTACTTTTTTCTTTTTTAGGATTTTTTTCTTTAGTTTTAAGAGGAAACACCCACATTTCTAAGAATTTTCATGAATACGGGCCCAGATATTCCTCGTTTACTAAAGACTTTATTGGTCACATATTTATCTACTTTAAAGTTTTAGAAAAGATCTTAACAACATTAACACTGTACTCAGATTTTTCTCCTGAACTAAAGACTCTGGTGGTCTCTTATTTGTTTCGTTTTTAAAGTTTTTGAAGAGATCTCAACGAAATCACATACTGTGCTCAGATTTTTCTCCAAAGCTAGAAACTCTGTATCTTTCATATTTTTCTCTTTTAAAGCTTTAGAAGAGATCTCAACCTGGTCAATCTCCTGCTCTAAAGACTGAGAAACTCTCATATTTGTCTCCTTAAAATTCAGAAGTGATCTCAACAACTTTACAAAGTCAAATGTGTCAATATGAGCTCAAACATTTTCGCCTTTAAAAATCGCCTTTAAAGTTGTCCAAATGAAGTTCTTAATAGGGCATATAACTAATCCAAAACTAAGTTTTGATCAGGAGTGCATCTAGAAAATAATTTTTAGGGTGGCAAAGGGGTGGCATGGGGTTTGTGAGGTGTGGCAACACCAAAGAAAGTCCCCATGCGTAGTTGTTATGATTCCTGTCTGGTCTGCCCGCCACCAGAGGTTGCCTGTTCTTCCCACAAACAGTTCACATTACACAGACTGTTGCACTACACCCCGGACTACGTTTCCCATCACCCATTGCGCTGATTGTGCTAACACCTGTAGCCAATAAGACGCTCTATTTAAGCCTTGGACTTTCCCCTGTTACTCGCCGAGTATTGTGGTGTATTGTTTCCCGTCTAGTTCCCTGGTTCTCTGGTTCCCTGGTTTCCTGAGTTTAGCTTTCTAGCCTGGTCATCTCGTTTCGTCTGTCTCGCCACCTGCCTTTAGGACCTCTCGCTCATTTGTTCGGAATACCCCTTTTCCTCGCCCTTTGGATTACGTTCAGCGCTGATCGACCCTCGCCTGCTTCACGGACTATCCCCACATCTTGTCTACGCTGTACTTGTCTGCCATTGTTCCGACCCTGCCTGTTTTCACTATGTCTCTGTCTCGTCATAATAAAAGCTTGGATTTGGATCCGCTCGCTTCTCGTCTCCCTCTCCACGTTACAGAATACTCAGTCAAACAAGGATCCAGCAGCTTTACACACTGACATTCTACAGGTATGGACACAACTAAAATATTATTCAGACTCAAACAAGGACCGCGATCATTAGAGCATCATGTTTGCGAATTCCTGGCTATTTTAAATCATTCAGACCTCCAGGACTATCTGTTAATTGAGATTTTTTGCAATGGCGTAAATTAACCTTTAAAGGTGAGACTTAGACGCGAGGGTCTGCGTTCATATCTCGCTGCTTTCATGGACTTTGCTTTATTGACTGTGGGCTCATCTTTTACTGTGGGTGTTGCGGATGAGGAACGCGACATCACGGTTGGGACAACCGCAAAGACAAGTCAGCCGCGAACCCTGGGACATTCTTATATAATGGTTGCTACTCCGGTGTTGAGTCACGCTTGTAAAATGGCGGCCGCACTGGAGCATGCTCACATAATGGTGGCTACAGCGGAGCCCGTTCTCAAAATGGCAGCGAAGACAAAGCTCCGTCTTGCTGCCATACCAGAGTCAAGTCAAGTTACAACTGTTGCTCCTGAGTCCAGTCAAGTTACAGCTGCGGTTCCCGAGTCCAGTCAAGCTATAGCTGTCGTTCCTGAGTCAAGCAGAATCAAAGCTATTGTTCCTGAGCCAAGTCAAGTCACAATTGATCTTTATGAGCCAAGTCAAGTCACTGCTGTTGTTCCTGAGTCAAGTCACGTCTTGGCTGGTGGCCCAGAGTCAAGTCACGTCTCGGCTGGTCGCCCAGAGCCTCGTCACGTCTCGTCTGACTGCCCAGAGCCTCGTCACGTCTCGTCTGACTGCCCAGAGCCTCGTCACGTCTCGTCTGATGCCCCAAGGTCACGACCTATCATGATGGCCAGCGTGCTGGACCCACCACTAGTGTCTGTGTGGGATGCAAGCATCCCAGTGGCATCAGCGCCTTTAAATCCGACCATTAAAGAGGTCCTGCCATCCGCTGCTGCTCTTCCCTTAATGGCGATTGCCATTTGGTGACTCTCTGGATTGTTTTCTGTGTGGAGCGTCTTGGTGGGGGGCTCTGTTATGATTCCTGTCTGGTCTGCCCGCCACCAGAGGTCGCCTGTGCTTCCCACGAACAGTTCACATCACACAGACTGTAGCACTACACCCCAGACTACGTTTCCCATCACCCATCGCGCTGATTGCGCTAACACCTGTAGCCAATAAGACGCTCTATTTAAGCCTCTGACTTTCCCCTGTTACTCACCGAGTATTGTGGTGTATTGCATGGTTGTTTCCCGTCTAGTTCCCTAGTTCCCTGCTTCCCTGAGTTTAGCTTTCTAGCCTGGTCATCTCGTTTCGTCTGTCTCTCCACCTGCCTTTTGGACCTCTCGCTCGTTTGTTCGGAAGACCCCTTTGCCTCTCCCTTTGGATTACGTTCGCTGCTGATCGACCCTCGCCTGCTTCACGGACTATCCCCACATCTTGTCTACGCTGTATTTGTCTGCCATTGTTCCGACCCTGCCTGTTTTCACTATGTCTCTGTCTCGTTATAATAAAAACTTGCATTTGGATCCGCTCGCTTCTCGTCTCCCTCTCCACGTTACAGATGTTTTTGGAGATTTATAGTCTGACATACACAGTTGTGTTCACAAATATTGCATTACCATTAAATAATCATCTATACTGTTTAAAATGAAAACATTTCACGTAAGTTAACATTTCAATGTCCATCATGGCACCAAGTCAATAAACAATATAAAAAAACTTCAATAGGTTATACAGTAAATGTTTCTGAGCTTGTATCTCTCAAGAAGACATGTGATTCTATTAAATTACTACTTAGATGGTATAAATCACGTTTTAGTGCAAGTTTAAGATGTTAATGTCGATGATTTAATGTTAATTTAAGAAATATTATTAACAGCATGTTATTAACAGAGGTGGGAATGTCTGTAATCACTTATAACACACAAACAACTATAAAATCTAGCAACACCCCAGCAACTGCATAGCAAGAGCCTAGCAACCACCCAGAATATCCTAGCAACCAACTAGCAAACATCTAGAACATCTGACCAAACTATTTATGTCTTTAAACAAGTCTTAAGACAAGCCAGCATAAATTTGTCTTTCAAACATTTCAATCTAGTTATTACAGGTATTCTTAAATGATTACACACAATTAAAATACAACGATGACTCTGCCCAGTGAACACTCATGAGATCAATAACACTAACAAAAAACTCTTATTAGGAATTCATTTGCAACTCAATGTCTATTACAGTATACAACATAAAGACACAAGACTAGTTATATCTCTAGGTAGTCATTTCTCAGTTCTGCAAAAATGCAGTAGGCTACACATAAAAAATGGTTACAAATAAAATTTGACAATCACACATTTGAAGCTGTACAACATGTGCTACAGTTTACTGTACATATAGAATAGTGAAATTTCCATCTTCTAATGTACTGGTACTGTAGCATAATTAGACTGTATGTGTAAGTATAACACCCATGTAAATGATTCGTTCTTTTCTCTCCTCTCTCTGTTGTTGGCAGTCGCCACCCCGGTAGATCCGCCCCTGGTTTTGATATATTTACAGTACAAATTTTACTAAATATCTTCATAGAAGAATCAATAATTTTGACCCATACAATGTATTTTTGGCTATTGCTACTAATATACCTCAGTGACTTAAGACTGGTCACTCCAGGGTCACATTTTTTAAAGGAGACAAATATGAGATCCCCAGAGTCCTAAGCTTACGGAAAAACGGAGCACAATGTAATAATAATAATAATAATAATACATTTTATTTATGTAGCACCTTTCCAGTGCTCAAGGTTGCTCTACAGTGAAAATACATTTAGAAAAGAAGAACATGAATATATTTGATCAAACATGACAAACATAAGCACAGGTGACACAATGAGAAAACAACACAAAATGAGAATGGTAACATTCAGAAAACAAAAACATGGAGCACATAACTTATGAATGATAAGAGAACAGGTGAGTTTTAAGAAGTGATTTAAATTCAGGAATATTATTGACACAGCGGAGAGATGGGAGGAGAGAGTTCCAAAATTTGGGTGCAGCAACACTGAATGATCTACCCCCCATTGAAGGTGACACTGGGGGATACTGAGAAGACCATAATCAGAGAAGCATAATGAGTGAGTTGGGGAATAGGGGAGGAGCTGTTTACAGAGATACCGGGGAGCCAGGTTATGCAATGATTTAAAAGTGAGCAGGAGAATTTTGTATTTATTACAATATGCAACAGGAAGCCAATCGAGATTAACAAAATTGGAGTGATGAGCAGAGAGCTTGGTGTGGGTGAAAACAGTAGTCTAGCAGCAGAAATTTGAATATATTGTAACCTGGAAATGGAACTGGCAGGTAAACCTCTAAAAAGGGGATTACAATAATCAAGGCATCAGCATCTTTAAAATGAATAAAATGGTGGAGCTTGGCAATGCGACATAAATGAAAGAATGTTGAACTGCTAACAGAGTTAATATGAGCTTTAAAAGAGAGAGATGAATAAAAAATAACACCTAGATTGTAATGCTGTTGAGGTCTCTTATAAACTTTTGAGGAGACAAATGTGACATCCACATCCAGCTAAGAAGAAAAGTCTGAGCAGAGTGTGTAATGATGATATAAAAAAATTAAAGGAGACCATAGTGTTTTTTTTTTAGTTTTTTCAGGAGACAAGTTTTAGAAGCCAGAGACTCAAAGAAAAATCTAAAATCAATCTTAAAATAACCTCATTTCTGTCTAGGAGAAATATCTGAGATGTTAAAGAGATCTTATTTTTGGAACAGGCCCCAGTTCAGTCAATGAAAACAGCAACAAGTCCAGTGGAAAAATCCTGAGCAGATTTAGTGATTTCTTTTGAGTTGTCTGATTTACTGTGAAATAAGCAGTGAGAGACAGAGTCTGAAAGTGTCTGTGAGAGCTGGCAACCAAGTTCCTGTTCTAGCATGTTTAGCACTTTGCTAGCAGATTTTTAGAACTTTGCTAGTCTGTTTAAAGCACATTTAACATTTTTTAAAATCTTGATAATCTTGTTTTCAGAAACATTGAAAGCCAATATAATAATATGATTTTGTTTGTTTACTAACTAAATGTGACTCTGTGTGCTTTCTAGTGTGGATCATGGAGGAGAATCCAGGATTGCAGCAGGACTAAAGAAATGTACGTCTCTACACACACACACACACACACACACACACACACAGATCTGTAGTGATTGTTGTTGTGTTATAAATGTCTCTGTTCTTGTGTTCAGATGCCTGTTTTCTCACGCTGGACCCAAACACAGCAAATACTGAACTCATTCTGTCTGAGGGGAAAAGAAAGGTGACACATGTGGAAGAGAAACAGTCATATCCTGATCACCCTGACAGATTTGATGAGTTTCAGCAGGTTCTGTGTAAAGAGAGTGTGTGTGGACGCTGTTACTGGGAGCTGGAGTGGAGTAGTGCTAAATATGTGTCTATATCAGTGTCATATAAGAGCATCAGCAGGAAGGGAGATGGTGATGAGTGTTTTTTTGGATATAATGATCAGTCCTGGAGTCTGTACTGCACTCCATCCAGTTACTCATTCACACACAATAACATATGGACTGATCTCCCAGTAGAGTCCATCATCAGTAGAATAGGAGTGAATGATAATGATGATGATTTGATGGATCACAGTGCAGGAACTCTGTCCTTCTACAGCGTCTCTGACACAATGGACCTCATCCACACAGTCCAGACCACATTCACTCAGCCGCTCTATCCTGGGTTTGGTGTTTGGTCTGGATCATTAGTGAAACTGTGTAATGAATCAGAATAGACAGATCAGAACACTTTGAGCTGCATGATAAATCAGAAATGGTGAGATGTTATACTGCAGGGCTGTTCAACAGGCGGCTCACCAATCATCTTCATCCAGCCCAAGAGTGTACGGGCAGGTCGCACATACGAAAAAGAACAGAAAGAGACATAACAGCAACAATCTCCCGGAGACCACAACATCGATAGACTCTGGGGGTTAACAAGCGCTTATGTGAGGGAGTTAAGAGATAATCACAACTCTAGTTTAAACAACAATAAAGACGTTTATAAAGAAGTGTTATCGGTCAAACGTCTGGTGAGAAATAACACAGACGCTGGACAAAAAGGAATATCAAATAGAGTATAGTATGAAAGTCTGAGCGTTTGGCCGTACACATACAATTAGTCAAAATACATGGTTTTAACCAGTCTTCAATGAATTCTAAAGCCCAAAATGACTGTAAAGAGTTGAGAGAAAATTTAATGTGTGTCAGATGCATGCCGTGTTGCATCACGCCGCTTGCGTCTGGTGTAGACATGGTGTAACTTCTGTAGCTTAAAAAAATAATTTATGTTCAATTTATAGCTTATGTGAAGTTTTGTAAAATAATATCTTTCAATTACACTTTGATGTTGAATGACTATAATTATTTTTAGGGGAAACTGCATTTAATAGTTTTTAACATTTAATCAGTAGCATTTTTAGTATAATGGCTACTTAGTAAAAAGGTGCCATTAAAATTTAATTTAAAATATACCATCTCTAGGTTGTTTATGGCAATATAAATATATTCATTTGCAATTAATCACGATTAATTACAGAAAAAAATATGCAAATAATTATTATTTTTTTAAATCGATTCACAGACAGCACTAATGTTAACCTTTTGTAGATGTTGGTGTTGGTAATATTAAGTTCATTTTACTGCTGAATATGCATTTCAATTTAATTTCTAATTAAACCCTCAGAAAGGAAAGGCCCTCACCCCTTTTGGGGCACTTCTGTTTTTCAATTCAATAATCCGGTCCTCAAATGAAGCTAATTGAATAGCCTTGATTTATTCTTAACTGTTTTAATTCATTGTAAATCCATTTTTAAATCATTTTAAATGTTCTTAAATTCCTTGTTTTTATTGTTGTGATTATTTTTATGATTATTTTAATTTCTTTTATGTACAGCACTTTGAATTTGTGTATGAAATGTGCTATATAAATAAACTTGCCTTGCCTTGATACAGACCTGGTTTCATAAACAGGACTTAGACTAAACCAGGATTAGGCCATAGTTCAATTATTATTATTATTATTATTATTTTAAAATAAATATATTTTAATAAAAACAAAAAAGAAACAAACAAACATACAAACAAACAAACAAACATTACTGGTGTACATGTTGAGACAAAACAAAGGCACTGATATATTTTAAGATCAGTCAGTGCAAGTTTCTTTCAGTTAAAAAGCTCAGTCTTACATTTTAGTCTGGAACTAGGCTTAAGCCTTGTCTGTGAAACTAGGGCTTGGAGTCTCTTCATGACAATACTGCAGCTGAACTTCTGTCACTGAAATGACATCAGAATAAATGTGTTTAATAAATCTAATAAAAGATTAGTTTGTGTGTGAGTCCTGCTTAGTGCTTTTCTCAACCTACATTGTTGTTTATATTTTAGTGTAACATCAATCGTTTGAAAAGTACCTCTCACAAACATTCATCAACATGTAACTCTTATATTTTAGAATTCATTTTAGAATACCCCCCCACCCCCCTTCATGTGAAATTGTCACACTGGTTTTGGGTTTTGAGACGGTGCCGAGGGCGATTCGAGAGCAGCCGGCTAACTCAGCCCCCGCAGTTTCTCCAGAGAGGCTGGGGGAGCTTTGATGACGAAAATTGTTTCTGTTGCTCACGAAAATATTTTTGAACTGTCTGTGTATTTGACAAATATTGCATTTTACTCACTTCATCTTTGATAGAGTACGCAAACACCACAAGAGTTTCACTAACGAGAGCAGAAAGTGTCCGACTTGACGGCTTAGTTTTCAACTCCTCCCCCGACTGCTCTCGGCTAATCTCGTTGACCGCTGTCTGTAGCCGTGCTTTAAGACCAACACACCTTTAGTCATGGCCTGCATTCAGCCCGTAGACTGTAAAAAAAAACATGGACATAGTGTCCGTGACGTCACTCATAGGTTTCTGAAGAGCATTTTAGAAGCCTAAAGTGGGCAGAGTCGAAAATTTGTTATTGATATTTTGGGACATTCAAGGCCTCATTTATCATGTATATAAGTATCTTGGAGAAAAGCCCAGGAGAAACCAAGGCAGAACACAGTATAACATCAGTTACCGCTCTTTGACCTTGTTTTGGAATGATCAAATTGAGTTATGGTGCTCTGCATTTGTTTAGCCGTTCATCAATATTACTGTGCCGCCCTGGAGTTACTGTTATACTGTATTCTGCCTTTGTTTTACTGTCCATTAAAGTCTGCCGCATTTAAATTACGGTGTAGCCTAACTTGTGTACTTTCATACATCTGTTGACACTTCATTAGACAAACAAATTAGATGGGGGATTTACAAGATGGCTTCTTGATCGCACGCGTTTCGATGAGCTCTGCAATCCTAACAGTGTAATCTGACTTTCGTAACGTTGTTGCAAAGTACATTTTGAAAGTGAACTCAACTTTGATATTACAGTGATTTGCCAAAGACCAAAATGGGTGGAAAAAGGAAAAGTAATGGAAAAAAGGCTTGAAAGTTTGAACAGACTGTACATGCTAATATGGCTAGTATAACTAGCAGCAGTTCTCAGTTGACCAAAACTTCTGTGAAAGTATCTACGAGTGACTAATTGTGGATAAAGATACAACGGTCATCCTACCGCAGATCTCGGATCTTTCTTGGCTGGCACAGAACAGATCGGACGCGTGAAGTTGGTGGAACAAAACTCGCATGTAATAAATGAAATGAAAGAAGAAGTCTGTGTCAACACAAAACAAATCACAGAGTTAAAGGAAACGACTGAGTTTATCTTCCCCGACGTCACTGCTATAAAAACTCGACTGAAGCAAGCTGAAAAGAGTGCAGAGGAGCAAGAGAGACGTCTATCATTGCTGGAGGGCTATTCCCACAGATGGAATTTAAGAATTCAGGGGCTTCAAGAAAAAAAAAAGATGTCCGTAGCGAGGTCATCAAAATATGCCAGTGTCTCTTGCCGAAACATAAAGATAAACTGCCTGATGTCGTGGACGTTGCACACCGCCTTGGTCGTCACAAACCTGGAAGCAGCACTCCTAAAGGAATCATATTCCAGTTCACATCACAATACTTCAGGGATGCTGTCTGGTGTGCTGCCAAAGATGCTGAATTTCTGAAAAACAACCACCTGAGGATCACTGAAGACTTGTCTCCCGCCGACAGAGAAAGAAGGCTGAAATTATGGCCCGCTGTCGAAAAAGCACGTAAGGAAAACAAGAAAGCTTTCTTCGTCTGTGGCCGTGCTTTTGTAGACGGCGTTGAGATTTCTCCACCCACTTAAACTACGAGGGAAGCCTTACTGTACTTAAGATGATTGGAACTGGGAGAAAATTCTTTAAGTGCAAAGGTACTTTCCTCATTTTGTTTATATAAAAATCTTTGCATTAAAAGGAATTTATTTTGTTTGAAGAGAATGAGACTGAGACTCCAGTCCAGATGATTGGATTTATACATTTATAAAAGAGGCAATAATGCATAATTTTCTGTGCATTGAAAAGAAAGGTATTCTCTTATTTTATTTTGTTTAAAGACTTGAATGAGACTGAGACTCCAGTCCAAATGTTTTAATTTGTAAATTTATAAGAGGAAGTAAAAAAAAAAAACAGCTTTGCATTATTAAGGGATTGCTGTTCTCATCCCTGTACACACTTGCTGCAAGAGCTTAAAATTTGCTATAACTTTTTATAGAAATCATCTGGGGTGTGTGTGTTTTTTTGTTTTGGATTTTTTTTTTGTGTGTTTTTTGTGTGTGTGTGTATTCTATAGATCTCTGTTTTATGTCTTTATCCATTGTTTCTCTGAACTGCAGAGGGTTACGAAACATTGCTAAGAGGAAAGCCATTTTTTTGTACTTGAAGCAATTTAATACAGATTTCTGTTTCTTACAAGAATGCCATTCTGACACTCAAGATGCACATTTTTGGAGGTCACAGTGGGGACTAGATTTATGGTTATCTCACTGCACCATTCATTCTGCTGGGGTTTGCATTTTGAAAAATCAATTTAAAGGAAAAATATTAAGTTCTGAATGTGATACATTACATTTTACTTGTCCTTGAAATTTTAGACTCAACCTGTATTCTTGTTAACCTGTATGGTTTCAACTTACAAAGAGAAAAGAAGACCTTTTTTAACAAATTAGGTGATTGGGTGACTTGTTAGCCAAATACCTAACTCTTCTCTGATCTTTGGAGGTGATTTCAATATCATCCTGGATAATAAGTTAGATAGATGGCCTCCTCAGGCTAGAAGTCTAAGTCCTGAGTATGTAATTATGTTTATGGAGAAATTTTTTTAATTGATACCTGGAGAAAATCTCACCCATCACAAGAATGCTTTACTTGGAGTAATAATTCTTTATCTAGTTAGTCCAGGATTGATTATTGGCTTACATCTAAGGATTTGGATAATATTGTTACTGATAAAATACTATCCCCATTGTCAGACCACAAGGCTATTTCAATCAGTATTCCCTTTAGACTGAATGCAAATTTAACTCAAAAGTCTGGATACTGGAAATTAAATAATTCAATACTTCAACATAATGAAATAATCACTGGTGTAGAAAAAATAATTTTGACATATTGGAAAAAAGCAAAAATTGAAAAAAAAAAATATTGTAGCAATTGGAAACTTCTCAAATTTGAAGTAGGATTTTTTTTTAGAAAGTATTGTAGCAAGTTGTTAAAAAGAAGAAGATTTGAAGAGGAAAAAATTTAGTTTAAGATATCTACTTTTTATCTAAAAGAGTATCGAATTTGTCAGAATTCGATAAAGCAAAACTCACTGAACAAAAACTTAAACTAGAGGAAATTTACAAGCGAACGGCCAAAGGAGCTTTTATAAGGTCTCGAAGGAAATGACTGGAAGAGAGCGAAAAGAACTCTGCTTATTTTTTTTTTAGACTTGAGAGGCAACAAGCTAAAAATAATTATATTGGAAAATTGAGGATTAATGGTAATATTGTGGAGGACCCTAAAATTATTGCCGATTTTTGTTCTGAGTTTTATAGTAATTTGTATGCTTCTAATTTTTGTCAACAATCTACATCTGAGTTTTCTGAGTCCTTACATAACATGAAGTGATGAAGAATTCAATATATGTGAAGCCCCTCTTAGTTTACAAGAAATTACTGATGCCATTAACTCTTTGAAAAATAATAAGTCTCCGGGAATGGACGGATTACCTGCTGAGTTTTATAAAGCGTTTAACAAAATGTTATTTTTTGTTTGAAGTGTTTACAGAGAGCATAGATGGAGCCTTGCTTCCTCCGACTCTGTGTCAGGGACTTATAACTTTAATTTCAAAACCAAATAAAGACCGCTTGTTAATTGATAATTGGTGGCCAGTTACGTTGCTAAATAACGATAAAATCATTGCTTTGGTTTTATGATTTGCTTTAAATAATTTAAATGATGAATGTCAATCTGGCTTTCTACAAAAGAAGACACATTTAATAATATACGTCTGGTTTTAGACATTTTAGATTATTTCGACTTTTTCTGTAATGATAGTTTTATTCTCTTCTTAGATTATTATAAAGCCTTTGACTCCCTGGAGCATGAGTTTTTGTTACAGACCCTTCATAAGGTGGGATTTGGTGACTTCTTTTGTAGGTCTATTAAAATGCTTTATACTAATTGCAATAGCGCTATCAAACTCAGCAGCGGTACCTCTCCTAGATTTACTCTGAATCTCAGAGAGAGCCCTTTACAAGGAATAACTGGAGTCAGGTAATAAGTCAGTTAGCTGATGACCTGATGCCCGATAAAATTAGATGCTCCTCCAATGTTTAGACATGCGATTTTGGGTTATTTTATTAAAGATCGCTCTTTAAAGGGTGTTTGTTTTATTATAAATTTTATTTTATTTTTATGTAAATTTCACATTCATAAATGCAAGTTTACAAGGTGCAAACCTCTTTTTTTAGTCCTTGAAAAAGAGATTAAAATGTATATAGATGTGATGTCAAAATCTAAAAATAGTAAAGCGGTTAAAATGATTAATATATGCTCATCCCTTAACATTTTCACATAAAATAAATTTATTTAATGGTGCTAATCTGCAAAGTATATTTCTGTATTAACATTTCATTGTAATATCATATGGAATGTAAATATTTGTGTAAGATATATTTGTCGGTAAAATGCTTATGATGTACCCTCTCTTGTTTTTTATTTTTATTTTTTTGTTTTGTTTTTCTCTTCTTGTTCCTTGTTCCTTTATTCTGTTTTGTTATACAGTGAGATATGGAATTGTAAATGCTATTTGTTGTTAATAAAGCATTTAAAAAAAAAAAAAAAAAAATTAAATAGATTACGATCTAACAAACTGCTCCATATAACAAAGCACTGTAAATAAGCTATGACTAGATATTGGCAACAATAATTAACCGTAAATAATCCTTAAAGTTTGTTTTGTTTTTGTTTTTTTCTTTTTATAATGCAGATTATTCACTCAATCTGGGCCTGCCCACTTTTGCACATGAGGACTTGAATGCATCAGTGTACTTGTATTACCCATAAAATCAGTGACTACCTTTTCTTGTAACTTGATCAAATCCATGGCAGTGAACAGCATTGGAGATGTTTAATTCACAATCATTCTGAGCATTATTCCTACTTGCTGGCGTTCACATCAATCCACAAGTCATTCTTATAGGTTAGGCTATCCTCATTCATTTCAATGCAAAACAATATGCTAAGTGTCTTGCAACTTTTAATGTTAGTGAACATTGCAAATAAATTGGCTGCAAAATGGTATCCACTCATGTTTAACTTTTAGTCTGGTTGTTACGATCGGAAAAAAACTGAATCACATTACTAAATGTTATAGCGTATGAGATAACCAATGGTCACTAGATTTTATACAGATGTTACTATAATTATTCTGTAAATGGTGATCAGCACCCAAATATTGTGGTAGTTACTGCCTTTTGCCTTGCCGTGACATCTCACTTTTTGCAGACAATGGAAAGGCAGAGTACAATAACTTGAAAATAGCGGTAAAAATCATGTTTGTGATAATTTTCGTTAAAACATCTAATTGCCAGATTTCCACATTCAGATTTCCGTTAAAGCCATTTTTCTCAGTTTCAAACTCCAACAAGTTAAGGTGTAACCAGGACGCTGAGGCAGAAGTAAAATCCATGCGCAGAAGTTTATTAGAAACAGCAGAAAACATAAACGTGAAAACAGGCAGAGGGTCGATAACCAATAAGGCAGTCCGAGAATGCGACAGTCCAAGGGATAATCCGTGAGGCAAGTGTGAATAACCAGGCAATGAGTCCAAACCAATAAATCAGTCCTATCAAGCAAATAATCCGACAGGGGCGATCCGTAAACTCAAACCAAAATCAAAGCGAGACAGCAACAGGTAATCCAACAGAGAAATACAAACGCTCAGTAAGGCAGGTTAAACTGGCAATACTTCACAAAGTTATGAGCACATGGTCAGTCTTTAAATAGTGCCAAACAGGAAGTAGCAGTAGAAGCAGCAGAGGGAGCGTGCAGACAGTCCTAGGGTGAGGGCTCCCTCTGCTGGCTTGGCATTACATAAGGCCTTTTGCCTTGTAGGGCAGAGCAGTAATGCACCTGTCACTCAAGTGGCCAAGCCCTTAATTATGTAGAACTTTAAGACTTAATATAATTTAAACAGATGAGTTATAAAAAAATTCACCCCCCCTCACAGTCATAAGGGGCAAAATGACCTATATAGACTAAAACCACTTTTTGTACCAGGCTGTAAACATATTTTTTCCCTTTTTTTTTTTAGCCAGTCTCTAGCTGCCAGTTGATGACAGTGTTTTTGACCAGGAGGATGCAGATTGGTTCAGCCCCGACCAAACATTGCAAAACGTTTTTTAAACGGAAACGGTGGTGCGTTGAACACCCTGTTCTGATGACGCAAGAGTTGCAACTATGGCATATGAGAAGGCCATTCTTTGTGTGCTTTTTGAATAATTTTCGGAGCCTGATGAAATCGGTATAAATATGTGTTTAATACTGCAAAATATGCCCAATGTTACAGTCACTGCCCTTGCGGTTCAGAATAAAAGAGAACATCGCAATCAAGTAAAGGGATTTGTGGAAACTGTGGTTCCTAATTATTGTGATCCAACATTTGCCTCGCATTTCAGGATGAAAAGACCAGGAGAAAATCCACTTCTTACCTCAGAGACAGTGTTATGATCTATATGACCTTGTTATTTTTATTGTGAGTATTAGGCTTATCATTGCTGATCACTGTTGTTGTGCTATTATATTGTAATATTTACCATTATATAATCAGAGGAGTATTGAAAAGTTTATGAAAGTGTCACTCCACAATACAATAACGAAATACATAAATGCGTATAGTATTTTTAAAAACAACAGAAATACTATTTGGCCAGTGGAAAAGAATCAGCTCTAGAGATCAACTAATATTTATCTGAAAACTATTTTAAACAGTTTTGTTTTTTATGGATATTTTGATATATTTATTCTAAAACATAAGAATACTGGGTGATTTTTAGTAAAATAAAAAATAATGTGTATGGCACAAATGGCATTTATTGTGCGTATCTCACATTTTCTTAATGTCTTTGATGGTGTTAAACACGGGGCACGTTCTAGCTCAAACTGGTGTGCAACGCTTTTCTACGGTTTACGGTTTGAACGACATGTTTCCTAGAAACGGTGTGCAACAGTGTAAAATTTCTTCGTAGTTTTCATCCTAAAAGTGTATGTACACACAAAAGCTAGATTTTATGTACGCCAGAACCTGCGCAAAAATCACTTTATAAATCCCAGTCAGGGAAAGATGCATACATGCATCTCCACCCCATCTCCTCCCCGAAATCACCATATATGGAGCTTACAACGCCTAGTATTACTATGCATAACCTCATCTGCTCATGCATATCACTTCCATGCATGACTCCCCAAATCAGCATGGTTGCCAGATACACACAGGAAATCCAAATATGGTCATGACAAGTGGAATCACAAAATGCATTCTAAAGGCACAGCTGCTACACTCCCCCCTCCTGACTTCCATGTGTACATGACAAATTAAAAATACAAAAACATTAAACATTAAATGCTACAAAGTCACTCAAGAAAAACAATCAGGTTCACGTAACCAAATGTGAAAAAACAATAAAGAGAAGTAAAGGGAGAAAAATAATCTGTACCATAGTACCAAAAGATAATACTGTATGTCACATGAAACACTAAATACTCCAGTCGTAAGACTATTCTTTTTAGAATTAGAAATGTAGGAGGGTTGCAAAGCCTCTAAACACTCACAGGAATAATATGCCACATTACATACATTTAGTGGTCATTTTAGAACAGCATTTCATAAGATCCACTTTTGCATCACTATTAAATACTCTTCCTCACAAGGTACCATAATCACAGATATTCAAAATGTATCACAGAATTCAATCACAAAATTTAATCCTCAAAGTTAATCATTTTGATACATAGAATCACATACCTATACAAATGAAAAACACTACAACTCAGACAAAACTTTCTAAAGCATTTTCTGAATCAGTTTAATGACTGGTTTAACCACCCTCCCACATCTGGTTCTGACCGTCACTGACCTACCCTGACCGGAAGGTGCTCTGGAACATTGTGTTAAGCGGTTCAGTGGCTGAAGAGTCAGAAGTGTTCATCTGCATCAGACTGATCAGTCTTTTTATCAACATGGGATTCACATCTGTCTTTCTCAAAGGTCTGTCCCTTGAGGCTTGTAGAACATGGTGCAATCAGGGTAGTTGGCTGTTCATTCACATCAAACTGAACACAATCAGATACTGAAAGGTCGACTTCTCCAGAGACTGGGAGTTCAGACACCCACCCCACAGTCCTTTCACATGTTTCATTGACAGGCAAGCTCAGATCTTCATTTTCGCTCACAGACAAACTTGATTCGCTCACAGCAATATCTTCGTAAGTATCAACTTCAGGAACCTCATTATGAAGAAGCAGGACGTTCACTGGCATTATGAGATTTCTATGAACAACTTTCTCAGAAATTCTGATTCTGAATGTATGAACTTCACTATTCATTCCTGTCACAATGTAGATGTGACTCTCCCATCTATCAGCAGTTTTCTTCTTGCCACACGCACCCTTATTGGCCAATAACACTCTATCACAAATGGTCACCTTTATGTTTTTTTGTTATAGAAATTTGCTTGCCTTTGTTGTTGTTTCGAAGCAAAGCTTTGGGCCAGTTTCATAGCTTGTGCAAGATCATCTCTGAAAGACTGCACATATTGGTTATAGTCATTTTTAAACATCATGTCAATAGGCAACCTAGAAGTTCTACCACACATCAGCTGGAATGGAGGAAAACCGGTTGTCTCCTGAATGGTGGCATTATAACAAAAGGTGAGAGAGTTCAACATTTGAGGCCACCTGGGCTTTGCTGTAGGTGGTATGGCACGAATCATGTTGCCCAGTGTGCGGTTGAACCCGTTATGGACACCTGCAAGCTGAAGCATTTTAGAAATCAGGCTGCTTTCAAAACTGGCTCCCTGATCTGAATGTACTCGCTGTGGAAAGCCATAGATGCAGAAAAAGTTGTCCCACAGCTGCTTTGCAACTGCTTTTGCAGATTGGTTGGGACAGAGGTAAGCCTGAGCTTGACCCATCTTGGACATTCTCTAGATTCACCACTTGAGACTCCTCCAAAAGAGCACCATAGGGCACTCTAGTAAGTCGGTGGAACACACTGAGTCGCACAAATGGCTCACAGCTAAGGGCGTCTGCAACTACATTCTTAGGCCCAGGGATATACTTGATGTCAAAATTATATGGAGCAAGCTTAGCGACCCATCTTTGTTTGCATACATCTAACTTAGGCTTCGTAAGAATGTAGTTCAGAGGGTTGTTGTCTGTCCGCACAGAGAACTGCTGATCCCTGAGCCAGTGACTAAATTTGTCACATTTGAGAGCAAAAAACTCCAACCTGTGCGATGTGTATTTTGATCTGGGTGAGCCAGAACAACCCATTCCAGCAAAGCTTGTTTCAGGGCCTTAAAGGCATCTTTACTTTCCTGTGTCCAGTCCAAAGATATAAGCCTTCTGCCTGCCGTTGTACGTTTCTGTCCTTTGGCATGCCTTGGTTTCCTCATGCCTAATGTTAATGCAAAGAGGGGTCTACCAATGTGGGAACAGCCTTTGATATACTGCTGGTAAAAAAAAAAACACCATCCCCAAGAATGACCTTATTTTTGTCTGTGACGGAATATCGGAGCCATCTTCCATTAGATGAAAGAATGAATGAGCGCATTTATATAGCGCTTTCATTGTGCATTGCCATACGCCCAAAGCGCTTTACAATCATATGGGGGATCTCTCCTCAACCACCACCAGTGTGCAGCATCCACTTGGATGATGCGACGGCAGCCACAGGACAACGGCGCCAGTGCGCTCACCACACACCAGCTACAGGTGGAGAGGAGAGAGAGTGATAGAGTCAATTCAGTGAATGGGGATTATTAGGAGGCCATCATTGACAAAGGCCAGAGAAGGGAATTTGGCCAGGACACCGGGGATACACCCTTACTCTTTACGAGAAGTGGCATGGGATTTTTAATTTAAACAACTTTCCCCACACTGTATGTTCTTTCATGGGTTCCAAAGTGACAGCATGCTTCAGTTTTACAGTTCCTACTTTTAAAGGGGGATCCGTTCCTTTCCATGACTCAACATTGCACAAGAGTTGCATCAAAGCACCTGTATCAGGATCTTTGCCTCTTGAGTCAGATACCTTCCCCCAGAGGGGGGTTAATGAAGTTTAGGAGTGCCAGGATAAATATTAATATAACTCCGATTGCATTCATCTGAAAGAAGGAAGTCATATACACCTAGGATGCATGGAGGGTGAGGGAATAATACACTACAGTAGTGTTGGTCCTATCATCAGCCTATGAGATCGCTTATACATGATATTATCGTGCTAATGTATTTAATTATTTACATATTTAGTTTCATTGCCTGAAACCAGCTCCAGCATGAGGCTAAAAGCAGCCTAACATTATCAAAAAACATCATCACTGATTAGCCTAGCCTATTCTAGTGCAAGTTTATAGAGTGAAAATCGGAGCAAAAATCTTGTTGAGCACCTCGATCAGTCCCGATGTTCAGCACGGATTATCTGGTAATGTGAGACGTTCACAGATTAAATCTTGCACGTCCCGATCTGCTCTCACACAAATCAGGGCCACCCCGATCATATCAAACATGTTTGATATTCAGGATTTTAAATGGGGATGATCACGGCTGTGATTATGTCAGTACTTTCACAACAGGCAATGCGTGACTGTAGCGGTGTGCAGGGCACAAACTAAGGCGGGGTTAGTTGTAACACGTCTGGTTTAAATATTTCCACACAAACTAGCGCAAAAAAAAAAAAAACGGTGTTTACTATTTTTACCATAGTAAAAGTAAATTTCTGGCTAAAGTAAATTTTTAATCTCAGTTTTTAGTTCATTTAAAATGAGACAAATCTGTTATTTATCAGTTCAGATAGTTTATTAATGCTTGGTAAGCCGGCAGAAGACACAAACCAGTTTTAAATTCCAGTCACGTTGTAACGCGTTACAATTTGCCCCGTTATATTAAACTATGCTATTCTATGACATTAGCAATGTAATTTTCACTATTTACTTTGATGGATTTTAAAAAGAAACCGCAAGAATCAGGTGAATAAAGACTGACAATCAATGTTTAATGTTGAGAACGTCCCACGCAGGGTTGCGATGTGCTCTTTGTGAAACTCAAAAAATTTGATGATTTTTAATTCTCAAAAAACGCCATTATTTTATCTGAAAAAGGTAATCATTTTATTTTATTGACACAATATTTTAGTTTGTTGTGTATATTTTTTCATTTGATCAGATAACTTTTTAAGCTGTCATATGGTCATGTTACAACATACCCCTCACACGTTACAACGTACGCCACATACAGGGCATGTTGTCACTTTTCACTTCCTTTCTTTTGAGGTAAATAACGAAAAACGTATACACTGTAATTATGAAACAAAGCTACATATTTGTACTAGACAAGTGTGAAATTAACGTGGATAAAAAATTATACTCTGAACCCCACGTGGATTTACACAAACTGAGAAATTCAAAAAGTGTTAGGTTGTGCCCTGTGCTCCTCTACGGTCCATTGGATAGTGGAGATGGAGGAAACTGCTTCTTATGTTTTTGTAGTAACACTGTCTCTATAATATGTTGAAAATATACCACAACCGCATGGAGCAAGAAAAGCTCTGGAGTGAAATTGTCTCAGTTTTCAACTTACTAACCGGGTGCTCCCTCCATCATGATAATCTTAATATTTGAGTGTGGAAGATAATCTGCACAATGTTTAAGATTTGAGGGAAGATAATCTGCAAAGCTTCTCCTTATGTGTGCGCTGCAACCAGATTTCATAATGGGTTAGGATTTTAAAACTCCTGTAGTGTGAGCCCGGCTTTACAGTTCTAAAGCGGCCACTCTAGTCAATGCTTGTGTTTATACCTCATTGAAGCGGTTCTCCGCGCTGCATTGCTAAAGTTCGGCTAATCCCCCTCAACACACCCCCCAACAATTCGAATTTCCGTGGGCGGGATTTAATTTAATGATATAGTAATTGACCGCGTTGTGACATCATTGCATGCGGAAAACAAACGTTGTAGTCCAAAAGAGTCGTTTGTTGTAGTTCTTGAAACGGGATTTTTGAAATATCTCCTTTTGGAGTGGACTTTGAGATTTGTAACTTTGTAGATATTTTTTATGCCCAAAGATACACACCACACACTGACTAAAGTTCAAAAAGTGAAAAAGCATAACAGCACCCCTTTAAGGCAGGTACAGAGAAAGAGAAGTTAAATACTTTCATCTAGACGGCACATACTCCCAGTGGGCTTATACTTTGAACACCACAGCCAATCAGCGTGAGCATTGTTTGGGCTACGTCATCTGAGGAAAGTACTTTTGCTTCTATGAGTTTGGACAGGGCTTGACAACTAATAGTACAGGCCTTTACTGATGTCCTGTACCCAGACATCAGTAAAGAACAAGTCATAATTTGTGTTAAGATAAGATAAGATAAGATAAACTTTATTGTCCCGAAAAAAAAAGTTTATCTTATCTAAGTCTTTGCATGTTTTAAAAAATCACTTTTGTCTTGTCATCAACACTACTGTAAAAGTCAGAATAAACAGATTCCAAGTCAATATCCTCACTGTCAGGGAACATTACACATGGACCTCCGCTAGTTTCCCAACTGATCAGAGTCGGGACTACTCTGTTGAACTTGTGGTTTGTTGGCAGTCCCTGCAGAACCAGCTGATGCTCTGTGGCTAGAGGCATGACAGTTAAAGCACAGATGGTGTGAAAAAGTATCATGACTTGAATCACCACATAATTCGCAATCTGCATTTTGTTTGGGCACAGCACTCCTTCCTTTATGCTGAGGTCTAAACATTCTTGTTGTTTGCTGACAAGATCCCTGATCCAAAACTCCTTCCAAAAGACTGATCACTTGACTCGAGAGACTGATCCTGAGTAGACTGCTCAGTCACTTGGGGTGGAGGTACCACAGCAGCAGCTGTCTCTAAACCATGACCGTGAGCACAGAAAGTGTCTGTTGACTGAGCATGACACGCAATGCCACTCACATGTGCATTAGACGTGTTGTTTATTCTCTCTTTGATACTCATCCAGTCTAAGCTGCACATCAGCTGCAGTCCATTCATGCAGTGGCTTACACTTGAATATAAGAGACAGGTCTGGATCGGGACAGTTCCTGATGAACATTACAGTAACTTCACAAAAAGAGTTAATCTTTTTTGAATTGAATTGAATTAATCAAGAGTTTTACCCTGTTTCTTCAGTCCTTCCCCAGCGATGTCAAGAGCATTGTGCAGCCTAATTCAGTAATTCTCATTTTGCAAGGGCAATGTGGCGTAAAAATGTGGCTTGCACGAATACACTGTCACTACAATGTTGTTTGAGCAGGTCAAAAACTGGCTTTGGACCCTTACTAAGGTCACGTGCTCTGCCCTGTAACTTAGTCAGTACTTTGTCAACTTGGTCTTTCAGCGGCAGTTCATATTTTAAAATGGCGAACCTCTCAATCATGTTGCAGCGGTGCACTCGTTGGCCTGTCACCCCGGTCACACCTCCACTCGCATATATCATCGGTCCCACAAAGAGTGAAGCGACGGTCGCAGCACCAGTTGTAGCGGTGTGTTATCTGTGTTGTGTTATGTAATAAACTCAATACACTGAAATCCTTGCCATCATGTCCTTGTTTATTGGATCTGGGTAACAAAACAAGCAAACTGAGGACTCTTGCAAAAAATAAAGCAGCATGTGGCAGCAATGCATGACGCGCTGTGAACTCATGTGCAGACTGGGAAGAAGCTATGTGCACCGACTCCCCAAATCAACATGGTGGCTGGATACACACAGAAAATCCAAATATGGTCATGACAAGTGGAATCACAAAATACGTTCTAAAAGCATAGCTACATATACACATTCATTTGTATTGCTAAAAATGATCCAGTATCCTTGTTAAGTTTTAGAATTAATAGGCCTATATCAAAATATCCATAAAACGAAACTGTTGAAATGGTTCTCATAAATATTTTAGAATAGACTTGATCTCATTCTTTTCCGCTGGCCAAAAGGTAGTCTATTTAAATTGTTTTAAACAATTTAAATTTATGCCGTTTTTGCTGATAAGGTGAACGTCTTTTAGCTATTTTTTGTGGAAACAGACAGGCCTGTATTTATTGCAGGTGTAGGCTACTGTCTGACTCAGCGTGTCACTGACAAGTATTTTAAAAGGAAACATGCAAATCTTACCATTTTCTTCCAGTTGTATCCTTCAAATACTGTGGTATTTTTCATAATATTGTGGAGATGCCTTTACATGACATCAACACTTGTTGATGCACGTGCAGCTGCGGTTTTACAGTAAGCTAGTATCATTGGTCCTGTTCAAACCGGACGATGGACTGTTCGACCACCAATTCCAGCAGTGTCTGCTATGATATTGAAGTAAGTGTGCATCATCATTGCTCTCACTAAAAATATTTTTTCATAACATGAGACCTGTAGTTTAGTTTAAAGATAAACTATTGTGCACCTATAGCACTCCTCGCTGTCATTAAAACATATAGCATGCCACAGGAAAAGTGATCAAGGGCATCCACTAACTTACAAATATTTCTAAATTCATAGCATTACTTCTGCGTAATGACTATGTCATTTCTGCTTATCTCCATTAATGAGAGTGGAATACTTAATGTAAATATGGCTATATCGAAATAAAAACAAAGGTTAAAATCATTGTTTACTTTATTACTTTTCTCACTCTAGGACAGTGGTTCAACTTTTTACAGCAGCGTACCCCCTGGGGCATTTAACTTTCTTCTGCGTACCCCCTCTCTTCCACTTAGATTTGGGCATATAAATATGCATAAGCAATGCACCGTACGGACATTCTAGACCAGAGGTGCCCAAACTCAGTCCTGGAGGGAGGTGTCCTGCAGAGTTTAGCTCCAACCCCAATTAGACACACTTGAACCAGCTAATCAAGCTCTTACTAGGCATACTAGAAACTTCCCAGCAGGTGTGTTGACGGAAGTTGGATCTAAACTCTGCAGGACAGGCCGGTGTCCACGACCGAGTTTGGGCACCTCTGTTCTAGACCATGCGTACAAACTTTTTTTGGAATGAGAAAAGTAATGAAGTAAACGATTATAAATTCTGTTTTCATTTCGATACGAATTTACATGATATATTCCACTCTCATTAATAGAGAGAAGCACTGAAATTACAAAAAGGATTTGGTGGTCGAATAGGTTGTTTGAACAGGTCCAATGATAACAGCTTACTGTACAACTGCAGCTGCAGGTGTTGATGTCGTGTGAAAGCATCTCCGCAACATTATGAAAAATACCACTGTATTTGAAGGATACAACTCAAAGAAAAAGATGTGCACATTTCCTTTTTAAAATACTTTCAGGTAATAAACTGAGTCAGACAAATTTACACTGCAATAAATATAGGCCTTTTTCCACTAAAAATAGATGTTCACCTTATGTTCACTTAATCAGCGTAACTGCATAAATCTAATTTGATTTGAATTGTTGGAAACAATCGAAATACTATTTGGCCACTGTAAGAAAGACCAATGCTATTCTAAAATAAACCTGATAACTACTTTACACCATTTTGTTTTTATGGATATTTTCATATATGAATTATAAAACATAACAAGGATACTGGATCATTTTACCGATAAAAATGATTGTGTAATATGGCACAAATGGAATAATACTCCATATCTCATATTTCCTTAGTGTCTTGTACCTTTGACAGTGTTGAACGTAGATGGGAATGTGCATGGAAATGATATGCAGATGAGGTTATTCATAGTAAAACTAGGCGTTGTAAGCTCCATATATGGTGATTTCAGGGAGAAGACGGGGTGGAGATGCATGTAAGCACAATCTTCCCCCGACCGGGATTTATAATGGGATTTTTGCGAAGGTTATAAATCTGAAAACTTTTGTGAGTTTGCAAAATCTAGCTTTTGTGCGTACATACACTTTTAGGATGAGAACTATGGGGAGTTTTAAAAATGAGACCCCAGGTAATTTATGATTTAATACATCGAACTATCGCAGTGTAGCATCGGTGTCTTCCCTGCTAACACACAACGTAACAGTTATGTAATGGATTGGTGATTTTTGGTAATTTCATGACTTACCAACTGGCAACGTAACTACGACGTTGCATGCCCATAATTTTATTACCATCACATTACCATCTCACAACGTCGTCAGTACTTCCTCCTAACCTCGTAATATTACAAAAGATGTCCCAGATACGTACTCTATTTGTAATATATTGGTAACTTCATGACTTACTGGCAACGTAACTGCAAGGTCGCAAGCCCGTAATTTTATTACCATGAAATGACCAACTCAGAACATCGTCAGTATGTCCTAACATCATAATTTTAGCTAGGACATCCCAGATATGTACTCTATTAGTAATAATAGTTGGTAACTTCATGACTTATTGGTAACGTAACTGCAATGTCCCATGTGTGTAATTTCATGATCATCATTTACATGTTCTTTACATGCTCTGATTATCAGAATTTGCTATGAATGAATGAATGAATGAGTGCATTTTATATAGCGCTTTCACTGTGTATTGCCATACACCCAAAGCGCTTTACAATCATATGGGGGATCTCTCCTCAACCACCACCAGTGTGCAGCATCCACTTGGACGATGTAATTAAACGTCAGACACAAGACTGAAAGTTCTTTTGAGACAAAATGTTTTTTTCACCAAGTCAGAATATGGATGATTGCTATAATTTCCCACAAATTCTAAACTTATGGCAAAACATATATGATAACAGTCTGGCCCATATCTGTTCAGCCATGCCATATCTAAGCCCAGACAGCACACGTACGTCTGGCCGACGTCGGCCCGTGAGCAGAACGTCGGCCTCATAAACTGTAAGATCTAACTAGATAAAAAAGTTCGTCAAGACAAACTTTAAGTTGGCTTGAGAAAGCCGGACCAGAAAGTTTAAAAAGTTTGAAAAGTTTGAAAAGTTTAAATAGTTTAAATAGTTTAAGAAGTTTTAAGTTTGGATGGTTTTCAGTCTGAAATATTTAGAAGTTTTAAAGTTTGAATGTTGTCTGTCAGATAGATAGATAGATAGATAGATAGATAGATAGTATTGGTCAGATTATCAATCGACAGAAAGATAGATGATTCTAACATTATTACCAAGTTACTTGCATGTTGCTAGCATGTTTCTAGCATAACTAGCATGTCGCTAGCATGTTTCTAGCATGATTACCAAAGTTGCTAGCATGTTTCTAGCATGACTAGCATGTCGCTAGCATGTTTCTAGCATGATTACCAAAGTTGCTAGCATGTTTCTAGCATGACTAGCATGTCGTTAGCATGTTTCTAGCATGATTAGCATGTCACTAGCATGTTTCTAGCATGATTAGCAAAGTTGCTAGCATGTTTTTAACATGTCACTAGCATGTTTCTAGCATGACTAGCATGTTCCTAGCATGTTTCTAGCATGACTAGCATGTCGCTAGCATGTTTCTAGCATGCCTAGAATGTCGCTAGCATGTTTCTAGCATGATTAGCATGTCGCTAGCATGTTTCTAGCATGACTAGCATGTTGCTAGCATGTTTCTAACATGATTAGCAAAGTTGCTAGCATGTTTCTAGCATGACTAGCATGTCGCTAGCATGTTTCTAGCATGATTAGCAAGTTGCTAGCATGTTTCTAGCATGACTAGCATGTCCCTAGCATGTTTCTAGCATGATTAGCATGTTTCTAGCATGATTAGCAAAGCATGTTTCTAACATGATTAGCTAGCATGTTTCTAACATGATTAGCATGTCGCTAGCATGTTTCTAGCGTGATTAGCATGTCGCTAGCATGTTTCTAGCATGATTAGCAAAGTTGCTAGCATGATTAGCAAAGTTGCTAGCATGTTTCTAACATGACTAGCATGTCGCTAGCATGTTTCTAGCATGATTAGCATGTCGCTAGCATGTTTCTAGCATGATTAGCAAAGTTGCTAGCATGTTTCTAGCATGACTAGCATGTCGCTAGCATGTTTCTAGCATGACTAGCATGTCACTAGCATGTTTCTAGCATGATTAGCAAGTTGCTAGCATGTTTCTAGCATGACTAGCATGTTGCTAGCATGTTTCTAACATGATTAGCATGTCGTTAGCATGTTTCTAGGTTAGATCATAGATAGATCGTAATAGTTTGATGATAGATAGATAGATAGATAGATAGATAGATAGTAATAGTTTGATGATAGATAGATAGATAGATAGATAGATAGTAATAGTTTGATGATAGATAGATAGATAGATAGATAGTAATAGTTTGATGATAGATAGATAGATAGATAGATAGTAATAGTTTGATGATAGATAGATAGATAGATAGATAGATAGATAGGGTTAGATGATAGATAGATAGATAGATAGATAGATAGATAGATAGATAGATAGATGAGTTTGAATGAGT
>NW_026127374.1:0-2500 GCF_022985175.1 Labeo rohita
GGGTCTAGCGGCACCCCGAGTTTGGTGGAATTCGCCCCGGATTCGGGGGGAGCTGCGGCCGGTCAAAGTTCGTAACCGTCGGGGCCTCTATCTCCGGCCCCCGGGGGTCCATCGACTCGGGCCCGGGCCCGGTGGCGTCGGGTAGGGGGCCTCGGGGTCTAGCGGCACCCCGAGTTTGGTGGAATTCGCCCCGGTTTCGGGGGAGCTGCGGCCGATCAAAGTTCGTAACCGTCGGGGGCCTCTATCTCCGGCCCCCGGGGGTCCATCGACTCGGGCCCGGTGGCGTCGGGTAGGGGGCCTCGGGGTCTAGCGACACCCCGAGTTTGGTGGAATTCGCCCCTGTTTCGGGGGAGCTGCGGCCGGTCAAAGTTCTTACCGTCGGGGGCCTCTATCTCCGGCCCCCGGGGGTCCATCGACTCGGGCCCGGTGGCGTCGGGTAGGGGGCCTCCCCGTCTACCGGCGACCCGAGTTTGGCGAGGTCCGGCCCTGTCTCTGCGGAGTTACGGCCGGTTGAAGGTTTTGCAGCTCGGGTCGAACTTCCACCCCTCTCGAGGCGCCGAGGCCGGCCGGGGGGGGGGGCCTCTTTCCCGGGCACGGCGCGGACGGCTCCCGCGACCCCGGAGGGAGGTCTCAGGGGGCGATGGTCCTTTTACCCGCCGTCGGGATACCAGTACATACCGGGACGTATACGTCCGGCGGCCGTGGGGGGTTCTGGAGAGGCCGCAGCCCCACGCAAGCTTGACTCTGGTGGGCACGGGGGTAGGTTGGCGGCCCCTGCTCCGGGACTTGACGGATCTCCGCAGGCGTGGGTGCTGAGCTCCAGGGGGGGCTTTTCGAGCGGTGCTAGCCCACGTAAGCTCGACTCTGGTGGGCACGGGGGTAGGTTGGCGCCCCCTGCTCGGGGACTTGACGGATCTCCGCAGGCGTGGCTGCTGAGCTCCAGGGGGGGCTTTTCGAGCGGTGCTAGCGGTGCTAGCCCACGTAAGCTCGACTCTGGTGGGCGCGGGATTAGGCCGAGTCCCCCTGCTCCGTGGCTCGACGGATCTGGTACGAGGACCAGGTACGGTCTAAAGAAAGGCCGGCGGGCCTCCCCTCGAGTGTTTCCGGGGCGACCAGTGGGATTTGGCAAAACGCAGCTCGGGTCAAACCTCCACCCTCCGCAAGGGTACCTGGGCGGACCGGGCAGGGCGCCTCGTCCCCGGGCACGGCGCGGGCGGCTCCCGCGACCCCGGAGGGAGGTCTCAGGGGGCGATGGTCCTTTTACCCGCCGTCGGGATACCAGTATATACCTATATACCTGGACGTATCGTCCGGCCGTGGGGGGTTCTGGAGAGGCCGCAGCCCCACGCAAGCATGACTCTGGTGGGCACGGGGGTAGGTTGGCGCCCCCTGCTCCGGGACTTGACGGATCTCCGCAGGCGTGGGTGCTGAGCTCCAGGGGGAGCTTTTCGAGCGGTGCTAGCCCACGTAAGCTCGACTCTGACTCTGGGGTGGGGGGGGGGTAGGTTGGCGCCCCCTACTCCGGGACTTGACGGATCTCCGCAGGCGTGGCTGCTGAGCTCCAGGGGGCTTTTCGGGCAACGCCGGCCCCGCGTTGAATCTCACTCTGGTGGGCGTGGGATTAGGCCGAGTCCCCCTGCTCCGTGGCTCGACGGATCTGGTACGAGGACCAGGTACGGTCTAAAGAAAGGCCGGCGGGCCCCCCCTCGAGTGTTTCCGGGCGACCAGTGGGATTTGGCAAAACGCAGCTCGGGTCAAACCTCCACCCTCCGCAAGGGCACCTGGGCAGACCGGGCAGGGCGCCTCGTCCCCGGGCACGGCGCGGACGGCTTCCGCGACCCCGGAGGGAGGTCTCAGGGGGCGATGGCCCTTTTACCCGCCGTCGGGGTATCGATACATAGCGGGACGTATACCATGACTTGACTTGATCTCTTGACTTGACAAGGTCTAGACCGGGTGCGGTCTAGGACCGGGTGACGGGGTCTCCCCCTCCTCTCGACGGGCAGGCTGAGCAGGGCTCGGGGCAGGCTGAGCAGGGCAGAGAGCCTGGTTCCCTGGAGCGGGGCCGCAGAGTCCCCGGGCAGCCTGGAAGTCTGAGACGGGGCGGCCGGGGGTCGCTACCAGTGGGTAGGTCCGGGAAGGAAAAAAAACCGGGGCTACCAAAAAAAAAAAAAAAAAAAAAAACGGCTAAGTCGATCCGGGGTGACCAGTGTGGTAGGTTCGGGAAGGAAAAAAACGGCCAAGTCGCTACGGGGCTACCAGTGGTAGGTCCGGGGGAAAAAAACGGCCAAGTCGATCCGGGGCTACCAGCGGGAACGAAAAAAAAAAAAACAAAAAAAAGCGCAGCCTGGGTCGCCCGGCCCCCCCGCTGGGCCGAGGGCGTTTTGGCACCGACCGCCCGCCTCCCCTCACCCTTCTGGGGCAGGCTCAGCAGGGCAGAGACCCTGGAGGAACACAGACTTCCACAGCAACGAGGCTTTTTGGCGCCATCCCCGCCTCC
>NW_026127375.1:0-24136 GCF_022985175.1 Labeo rohita
CCCTAACCCTAACCTAACCCTAACCCTAACCCTAACCCCCTAACCCTAACCCTAACCCTAACCCTAACCCTAACCCTAACCCTAACCCTAACCCTAACCCTAACCCTAACCCTAACCCTAACCCTAACCCTAACTAACCCTAACCCCCTAACCCTAACCCTAACCCTAACCCTAACCCTAACCCTAACCCTAACCCTAACCCTAACCCTAACCCTAACCCTAACCCTAACCCTAACCCTAACCCTAACCCTAACCCTAACCCTAACCCTAACCCTAACCCTAACCCTAACCCCCTAACCCTAACCCTAAACCCTAACCCTAACCCTAACCCTAACCCTAACCCTAACCCTAACCCTAACCCTAACCCTAACCCTAACCCTAACCCTAACCCTAACCCTAACCCTAACCCTAACCCTAACCCTAACCCTAACCCTAACCCTAACCCTAACCCTAACCCTAACCCTAACCCTAACCCTAACCCTAACCCTAACCCTAACCCTAACCCTAACCCTAACCCTAACCCTAACCCTAACCCCTAACCCTAACCCTAACCCTAACCCTAACCCTAACCCTAACCCTAACCCTAACCCTAACCCTAACCCTAACCCTAACCCTAACCCTAACCCTAACCCTAACCCTAACCCCTAACCCTAACCCCTAACCCTAACCCTAACCCTAACCCTAACCCTAACCCTAACCCTAACCCTAACCCTAACCCTAACCCTAACCCTAACCCTAACCCTAACCCTAACCCTAACCCTAACCCTAACCCTAACCCTAACCCTAACCCTAACCCTAACCCTAACCCTAACCCTAACCCTAACCCTAACCCTAACCCTAACCCTAACCCTAACCCTAACCCTAACCCTAACCCTAACCCTAACCCTAACCCTAACCCTAACCCTAACCCTAACCCTAACCCTAACCCTAACCCTAACCCTAACCCTAACCCTAACCCTAACCCTAACCCTAACCCTAACCCTAACCCTAACCCTAACCCTAACCCTAACCCTAACCCTAACCCTAACCCTAACCCTAACCCTAACCCTAACCCTAACCCTAACCCTAACCCTAACCCTAACCCTAACCCTAACCCTAACCCTAAACCCTAACCCTAACCCTAACCCTAACCCTAACCCTAACCCTAACCCTAACCCTAACCCTAACCCTAACCCTAACCCTAACCCTAACCCTAACCCTAACCCTAACCCTAACCCTAACCCTAACCCTAACCCTAACCCTAACCCTAACCCTAACCCTAACCCTAACCCTAACCCTAACCCTAACCCTAACCCTAACCCTAACCCTAACCCTAACCCTAACCCTAACCCTAACCCTAACCCTAACCCTAACCCTAACCCTAACCCTAACCCTAACCCTAACCCTAACCCTAACCCTAACCCTAACCCTAACCCTAACCCTAACCCTAACCCTAACCCTAACCCTAACCCTAACCCTAACCCTAACCCTAACCCTAACCCTAACCCTAACCCTAACCCTAACCCTAACCCTAACCCTAACCCTAACCCTAACCCTAACCCTAACCCTAACCCTAACCCTAACCTAACCCTAACCCTAACCCTAACCCTAACCCTAACCCTAACCCTAACCCTAACCCTAACCCTAACCCTAACCCTAACCCTAACCCTAACCCTAACCCTAACCCTAACCCTAACCTAACCCTAACTAGCTCCAGAAGGAAAACGGCTAAGTCGATACGGGGTGACCAGCGGTAGAAAGCCCCTCCCGGGGTGACCAGCGGTCCGGTCGTCCGGAGGGCGCGGCTGGCCGAGTCAGTAACCCGGGCTTAAGTGTGGGATGCCCGGGTTCGCCCGGTGCACGGGCAGGGGTTCCTCCTGGAAGTCCTGGTTCCCCGGAGCGGGCAGGGGTGGGTACGGCAGCGGCCCCCTCTAAGCCTGAGCCCTGGTTCCCCGGAGCGGGGCAGCAGGGTCCCTAGGCTAGCCTGGAAGTCTGAGGCGAGGCGGCCAAAACCTAAGTCGAGACGGGGTGACCAGCGGTAGAAGCGCTCCCGGGGTGACCAGCGGTCCGGTTCTCTGGAAGGCGCGGCCGGCCGGGTCAGTAACCCGGGCTTAAGTGTGGGATGCCCGGGTTCGCCTGGTGCTCGGGTAGGGGTTCCTCCTGGAAGGGGGCCCTCAGGGGGTAGGGCAGGCCGGAGCCCTGGTTCCCCAGAGCGGGGCCGCAAAGTCCCTCGGCTAGCCTGGAAGTCTGAGACGAGGCGGCCAAAACCTAAGTCGAAACGGGGTGACCAGCGGCAGAAGCGCTCCCGGGGTGACCAGCGGTCCGGTTCTCTGGAAGGCGCGGCCGGCCGGGTCAGTAACCCGGGCTTAAGTGTGGGATGCCCGGGTCCGGCCGGTGAACGGGTAGGGCTCCGGGGGTGGGGGTTCCGGGAGGGATGGCCGAGCAGGGGGTGGGGAGAGGCGGGCAGAGTGGTGTCGGATGGGGGGCCTCCGGGTCTACTTCCACCCAGGTCTCGGGTGAGCTGTAGCGTGTCAAACTCTTACGTTTGGGGGTCCATCGGCCCGGTTCTGGTGGCGTCGGACAGGCCTCCCGCAGACCCAGCGGCACGCCGAGTCGGGTGGAGTTCGGCCCGGTTTCGGGCGAGTTACGGCCGGTCGAAGGTTTGGCCTTTCAGGGTTCGGGGGTCGGTATCTCGGCCCCCGGGGAGATCGACTCTGGGGTGGGTTTGAAAGGATCCTTGAACAGATTTGGCAACTTCCTTGAACAAAGATTTAAATTTACCTGACTGCCCAAACAAAATGCCTAGCTCATGAACCCACTGTAAAGCACTGTGGATAACACGTGAGGCAGTACAAGCATGCTGCGTAATGAGATTTACGCAATGGGCAGCACAGTGGATGTATGGGGCAAGAGGTTGCTCCTTTTTAATGATGGCCTGTGCTCCAGAATACCTGCCAGCCATATTTGCAGCACCATCATATGCCTGCCCTCGTAATCCAGAAATGGGCAACTTTAAACGAACCAACACATCTTTGCAAGATTCTCTCCTGCAACCACAGATACTTCATAAAGGCCAATAAACTCTTCATGAATGATCAAATCATCATCTACATATCGGAGACAAACTGCTTCTTGTTCTTTTCCTGAAACATCTTGTGTTTCGTCCATCAGGACAGAAAACTGCAGCCGAGGGAGTGATCGTATTTAGTCTGCGATATCTCTGATGATAGAACTGCTCAACAATGTGAACTGAATCGTTCAAGAGCTTTCCTCCAATTCTTGAAACCAGTTGAAATAAATGCTGGTTCTGTATTTTTTGCAAGGGAAGATACTTGTGTTTTAAAAGCTTTACTACAATAAAAACACAAAACACCTTCACCATTTGACTGCGTCTGAAATGAAAGGGTGCGCTCTGACAGTGTCTGCTTTATGATCAATTTGGGATCAGGGTGGTTTGGTTTTGTTGCTGAGAAATGTTGATCAGAGTCTGCCGAATCTTCCCTGTTCATCAAATCAGCTCTCTCTTCTCTTTGGTTCTCACATGCTCCCTCACTTTTCCTCTCATCTCCCTCTCTCTCTTCCTCTTTTTCCCTCCCTTCCTCACACATGACTGACACTTCCTCACAAACATCCTAAAAACAACAGATATAAACAGGATATAGGGGGCAGGGATCACTCATTTATTGACTCATCTGCCATTCAGTTCAACAAATTCACAAGTTAGCAACCCATAGAACTACAATACAGTAGTTAACATTAGTGGAGCACAATTCCTTTATTTAAATTGATTTAACTGTTTAAACATAAAATAGAAAATGTTACCTTTTGTTTAACGGAATTAAATTGATTTAAGGAAATAAATCAATGCATAATTCCTTAAACTATTGGCAATTATTTTCAATTAAGAAAACACTGCCTTTAAATAGTAAGCCGTCTTTTTTTTTTAATAAAATCTCACCTGTCCACACATTCTGTAGAGGTCGAGCAATTGTCCTCTCCTCTCTCTGTCAGTGACACCACGGCCTGTGTTTCCTACAGACCAGTTAGGACATGGCAGCAATGAATTAAAAGACTAATTTGATCAAGTATGACATAAAGCTAATTTTACTTAAAAACTGGAACATAAAATGGAAGATGCTGAATTATTTAAATGTATAACAAAACAAATTAATGTATATTTCCTTAAAATATTAGCAATTTGTTCCACAGTAGTAATGAATTAAAAGACTAAAGTATGATAAGATATTCGTTGCTAAACAAATTTGATTTGAAAGGACTCGCGCTGTGATTGGCTAAACGTCAGTTCACTCAAATCTAATTAACAAATCAGAGAACACGGGCGGAAATATTGGCGCTAGGTCAAAAAAAGTGTGGGGGACAGAATCACCTGTTTGTAAAAGTGAGGGGGACGTGTTCCGGTTGCTAACGCCCTGTATGTAGGACAATATGAGTGAGACACACAGTAAACCGGTAATCAGGCATCTACTCTAACACAACTAAACAGGGAAATGTTCCACAGACCATCGTTAACGAACACTAATGATGTTACCTTCAACAAAATTACACATTTCACCATGGTGATTAACTTTTATTATTGTTTTATAGTTATATGGTAACGAAAGTGGTATACCCTCAACCCGTACATTTTTTCCCAATCAGTATTATTATTTTTGGTTTGAATTTTGTAAACGGGTCTTCCTCTTTTGCTACAGTCCGGCTTCAGACACTTTCCCTTTCGAATTCGCGAACTTGTCACGTTTTACAAGAAAAGGGCGAAGAGTACAGTTCACCTCTCCCAAATGAAGCGGACAAGGAGGTGGGCTAAACTATGTCAGTGACACCTGACTTTATTACAAATAACGCACATTTCATTCAAAATATTACTTTGAAAAAAAAAAAAAAAAAAAAAAAGAAAAAAAAATTATAAACACAGACCAATAAGTTGCACTTTTTTATTTATTTAATTGTGTGAAATTGCTAATAAAAATAGGTAATAAAAAACGATTATGATGTGGAGGTGAATTGGTTTAGTCTTGACTTCTGGTCGTGAGTGACAGCGTTGGGGGATCATGGGAAATCTGTTGATTGTCGATTACAAAGTAAACACAGCGATGGAGAGAAAAAGGCCAAAGCTGTCAGGCGCCCAATTTAGGAAAAAAAGAAAAGAAGATGAGGAGAAACGGGCAAAAGATAAAGGTGTGCAACAATGTTCTCTCTGTATGATTAAGGTATTCATGTCATTATGTTAATTAGTGGTATAACGTTAACTCTTAGGTTTGTTAGCCTTCTTGCTAATGATGCTTGCTATGCTTACCTTGCTAAAAAACACAATAAAAGCCTAATATACAAACCATCACAGAAATTCTAATGGTTTCTATTAAATAGCATTATGAACCATTAAGTTTTCTGTCTCACCCGGGGAGCAGTTCAGTGTAGAACTGCCACTGCAGCTGCGTGAACACAAGGTGGAAAAAGAAAGGGTGAAAGAAACATACCACAAAATGGTGACTGGGTGGGATAGTTTGGCTGTCCTTGAAGAGGATAATGACTGCTGTGAAAGCCTCTCTACAGATTCGTATGATTCAGTTGATGAAGACATGTAAATATCTCTGTTTTTTATTTTCATTAACTTTTTATTTTTATTATTATTATTTTTTAAATCTGAAGGCCTACTTGCATCACAGTGTTCAACAATGTAGATTGCACGTCTAACAAACAATGGTTAAACCAGGGGTGTCCAATCCTCTCCTGGAGAGCCGCCGTCCTGCAGAGTTTAGCTCTGCCTCAGCACACCTGACTGGAAGTTTCTAGTCTGTCTGTTTAGAGCTTGATCAGCTGCTTCAGGTGTGTGACATTGGGGCTGGAGCTAAACGCTGCAGGACACTGGCCCTCCAGGAGCTGGACTGGACACCACTGCTCTACTATATGTGTTAAACTAAAGAAACGTTTAACTCTTCTTGTGTAAAATAGGCCTAAACACTCTAAATACCTTTTTAAACATATTATTTATTTTACATGCAAAATGTAGTATGTTGCTTCTAGATAGTTACTGTACAGTACATTGTATGAAAAAAGTTCACTTAAAATGAGGTGCCTCAGAATTTAGTATGTAGTGAACTTTATTTTTGATGGATGTAATGGATGCTGACTGTTCAATAAATGTTTTAGATATGAAAAATCACAGGCTTACTCTAAAGACCTTTTTTCTATACTGTGTGTATCACTGGAACTAATGCCTGTAGCCTGTCATTTGTTCCTGTCCTTTTTCATTCGTCGTCTTGCTCACCATGGCATATTTTTAAAGCTCAGAATCGAATTTTGCCAGAAAGCTGCTAGTATTAACAGGGAACTTGAACTCAAAGCTCCTAATGCTGATCTTGGAGAAACTGCCAGGGAAGCTGAACAAGTCCTTGAGAGGTTCTACTTATAATCTACTTATAATTTTAATGAATGTATCTTAATTTCATGTGCTTTGTTTAACTTTCCTTAAAGTCCTTGCTCTCAAATATTTTGGTCTCAATATGTATATATTAAAACAATAACAACAATATTTTCTTCTCTTTGTTTCAGCTGAAAAAGAAAACCAGAGGGAAGCCTGACACACTTGTCAAACCAGCCTTTTTCTGTGGAGAGGGATGAATTTAGCCATCTTGTGCATTTACAAAAATCTGCAATGGCAAACATTTCCAGTGGTCTGTCTGTGTTGGTCTTGACTGAACTTACTGCAGTTACATTTTGCATAAAACTTTGTCTTAAATACCCCACAGAAAAGTGTCATAATTAATACAATTTACCAAGTCAGCAAATTCAGATGATATTTAATTTTGTACTTGTACAAAATTCTATGACATGGAAGACCATAAATGCAAAGCAGATCAGTCACAGTAAGCAAGTCAAACCAGTCCTGTTGGCAGTGAGGAATGAACACGACCATTTTGTGCCCAAACAGAAAAGATACGAAGCTGAAAAGGTGCACATTTCCATTATGATGTCTGTATTCAAACAATATATGTAGTACATCATTTGATGTTTCTCTCTCAAAAGACTATTCAAGTCAGCAGTTATCATTGTTCACAAGAATCTTTTTATAGCTCCAAGAATGAGCAAATCAGCTGTGCCATCATCTTTTGAATTTGGGAAGGAAATTACTGAATATGATGAGTGCTGACACCTGAACCTGTATTCACCAAAATGATTTTTCTGGAGTTATCATTGATGTACCTTTTGCTGATTGTTTCTATGTAAGTAAGTACTGGTTCTTCTGATTGGGCTGAGGCTGGAATTTAGCGAGTTTAAAGGAAAAGTATTTGATGGATGTATACTATGTGTCAGAAACATTCACTCACTATCATCTCATTTTTGACTGAGATGACTTTTAGCTGGTTGCAGGTCCATGGAAACTGACCAAGTGCATGAAGACTGACCTGAGCATTGAGCACTTCTACTCCTTGGTGTAATCTTTCCTGTACAAGTAGAAAATGAAAACATAAGCAGTCATAACAAATCAGTAATGCAATAAAACGTCTTCAGTACATATGAAGAGTTCAGAACTTGCATCGGTAACACTACACACAACATACCCTACCCCATCAACCTCATATGCAGTGCACGCTATCAGTTACATCAGTTACACATGTGACTTTGGCTTGCTATTTCTCCGTCTACACCCTTGTAATCAACATTTGAAGTGGATCAAAACCTTTCATCAAAGTTGTCCAAAAACCAAAACAATTCCTGTTCTTGTCTTAGGACAACTTTGAACTTTTTTCATCCACTTAAAAAAATTTGACTACTATATGCTGTGATTGCTGTGTATATAATTGTTTTCATTTCATGCTCAATGTATAGTATAATATTTTACAATGTACTATTCTCTACCTGTGTTGAGTCCCTGTCTGTATGTATATTGTTTAGATTGGTAATCCTGTATATGTGTTCTATATTTGTCATTCATACTGTCAAAGTTTCATGACCTGTACACTTGTTCATCGTATTGTGACAATAAAGTGATTTGATTTGAATTGGTCATATGTCTTTTGTTTGTCAGTTGTATTGTAGAGTGCTGGATAACAAATTGCAAATTGTTTATGACACTGAAGCAGATTGATAAGGATATGGACCAGCAGGCAAGAAGAAAACCAAGACATCTATGATGCTGAGCAGGAAACAGAATGTGATTCTTTGAAGTGGCTTCATCAATTATGACCCGATCAATATAATATGATTTTAACATAACCCATCTCTACTTCTCTTGAATATATTTTAGGCTACTTGTCTTGATGATGTATTCACCAGTAAACCAGTGCTCAGTACTGGTCACATTAACATTTGTAATGCTTTTGAAAGAAGTGTCTTAGCCATCATTTATTTTGCTGATTGTTTCTATGTAATTACTGGTTCTTCTGATTGGGCTGAGGCTGGAATTTAGCGAGTTTAAAGGAAAAGTATTTGATGGATGTATAATATGTGTCAGAAGCATTCACTCACTATCATTATCTCATTTTTGACTGAGATGACTTTTAGCTGGTTTTGCATCTGAACTCTTCATATGTACTGAAGACGTTTTAATGCATTACTGATTTGTTATGACTGCTTATGTTTTCATTTTCTACTTGTACAGGAAAGATTACACCAAGGGGTAGAAGTGCTCAATGCTCAGGTCAGTCTTCATGCACTTGGTCAGTTTCCATGGACCTGCAACCAGAGATGGTGGATTGTTGTGTGGCCACCAAGTGCAGTACTACGACCTGAAGCCATCAGTGATCCTCTGCAAAGACAGCTGGACTGTGACAACTCACATGTTATGGTAAGTCCAGAACATCAGTTTTAAATGTCTTAGCCATCATTTATTTGGTCCAAAATACTGAAAAACAGTAATTTTGTGAAATATTATTATACTTTAAAATAATGGTTTCTATTTTAAATAATTTATTTAATGCTGAATTTCCATCAGCTGTCATCCCTGTCTTCATTCTAATATGCTGATTTATTATTATCAATGTTGATAATAATAATTTTATTTATTTTGGGTGACCTGTAATACTTTTTTTCAGGATTCATTGATGAATTAAAAGAACTGCATTGATTTAAAACAGAAATTATTTTAAATGGCATACATGATATTAAGCAATAAAATATGGTGAATATTCTGTGTTAGGGATGATTCAAATACACTATTTGACATTTGGGACAATAATGTGCTAGAAAGTTACCACTGCATAAGCTTGGTGACAAATACAGTAAATTTGCCCAATTTCCATTACATGAAGGGCAGCTTAAAAGATGCATGACAAGACTGTCTGGGCTGTACTGCTGCAGACACTTCAGACTGAGGATGATGCACAAGGGACAGAGCAAAGGTATTGTACTGTAAGATGAGCATGCATATGTCCAGCACTTGAGGATGAGGAAATGTTGATCTCAAAGAATAGAAAATGTTTTACAAATTAGGGATTTTGTATTTTGATTCTATGCACTGCATGAATTGTATGAATTTTGCACCATAAACCACACACTGTCTGTACTTTTTCTTACTGAATGGCACATTGGAATAGTACAAGTTTCACATTGTTTATTGGTTGTTTAAACTGATGTATTTGTTGACTGTCAACACTTGTTCTTGTTCTTGTTTTAATGAAATAATTAATGAATTATTTTATTTCTAATATTATTCTGTAATGATTTACTTAATGGCAAGTTGCTGAAAAAACTGTCTGAGAAATGTATCTGATATAAATGTGACTCAGCACAATTAGTTGTCCATGATGAGAACAGATCTGTGCATGTTTTACTGCACCTCCATCCCCAGGGGCCCAGTAGAGTCGCCTGGAATAGCCAAAATAAATTAATAAATAAATAAAAAACCCTGCACATTTCAAATGGCTGTAAATCAAAGTCTGATTATAGTGTCAAAAAGATAATTGTCAGGACAACTACTTGTGCTGTTTACTAAAATAATGTTGAGCACAGTTTTCAAACATAAATGGAAAGGTGGTATGACGGCATTTTAAGAAATGCTTATAGTAAAATACCAAATTTCACACTGCCTCTGAAATATGCCTTAAAGGTTTGTACAGTGAATATGTTTAGATAAGCCTTTATTCAATAAAGATGGTATTTTTCCCATTTTATTATCAAACGTTCTAAACTACATTACCCACAATTCTATCAATAGAACACGAAAAACATGGCGCTGTTATTTGTAGTTCGGTGAAGTTATGCTTAGAGTTAGGGTTAGGATTTCAATAAAGAGGTAATTTATCACAACATAGCAACACTGTATTATTATCTGAATATATTACTAACGTAATGATAACAGCAAAACATACTTTGCAACATTATTTTTTTTTTAATGCGGGTTAAAAGATAGTCCAGTGACAGCGAGTCCTATGTCTGCCTACAATGTAGTTGATCAGAGGCGTCACGCTTACTTGTCCATATATGGTCATGTATGACAGGATCTTCCAGGTTCTTGTGGTAAATGGAAAGATAATCTGTTAAACATTTAATTGTCCCAATTAAATACAAATCTACAATGACAGATTGTACTGTGGGGTAAAAACTGATTTGCTGATTACAGTGAAACAGTTTTCCCCAAGCAAGGGCCAAATGGTTTCCATAGTATTTACTGTAGAGCCTAAACTAATAATAATTAATGCACATTTAAGCTAAAAAAAATGTGCATTGTGTACACTGCTTTGATAATTATTCAAGCATGCAGTATTTTCTGATCAAAAATATCATCTGCTATTCAAAAGAAGTGCTTCTGTACACAGTTTTATAACATTCACTGTATATTTATCGTGTATTAATTGGTATAGGCTACACTTAACCACTTCTGTATTTCCTGGACATGAACCATAAAAATCTTCCCATTTTTACCAGTTAAACTACAAGAATAAAAACAAAAAGGCATAATTAATGCACACAGTTTTAGTAACTTCCCAATGTTTATTGTCAAACATTTTAAAGACAATCATAGTGCCCAGAACAGCATCATGTCTCCCAGGTACTTTGAAGTAATGGAAAAAAAAAAACCCAGTTGGTTATAAAAAGTATTCAGATAGCCTATACATAATCAATTTTAGTGAAATATAATGGCAGCACCAGAGGGCTCCACGTTCGATGAGGCAGCAGTGAAGGGCTCCATGTTTGGCGAGGCAGTGCTGGGGATCTCTGGATATTCTGTATCTGGGGCAGGAGTCTGTAGGCTGCTAGAGCTCTTCTTTTCTCTCTCTGAAAGTGAACTAAAGGACATCACAATGAAGTTACATTATAGCAATAACAAAAATGTATTAACATGATCTGTACATTTATTTGAGTGATTATGCACAGCAATTATTGTTTCAGTCTTAAGATCATTAAGAAATGATTCCTTTGCAAAGCATTGCCCAGTCTAGTGCATACTTAAAAATAAACACAGTCTACATTAAATGGCTGTATAAAAGTATTATAAATTATTAAATGTAAAAAAAAAAAAAAAAAAAAAAATGTAAGAAAACCAACTTTTTAACACTGCTTCGTAAACAGACTTTATCCTCGGGAGAAGATCATCATCCAGAAGATGGTCGTGTCCCAAAATGGCATCGGCCACAACTGTGTTTTCACTGTTCTTCCCAAGTAGGAGTATGGGATGGAGGTCAAGGGCAGCCAACTTATCAAGCTGAAACGATAATAATAATAACAATAATAATAAAAATAACACAAAACTTCATACAAAATGCAACAAGAACTAAGGTTGCCCAACATTAATACATCAGTCTACATTAAAGATAATGGGCACTGTTCATTATCTATGAAATAACTTTTTTTTATGCAATTTACATTGTTCATGAAAATCTTTCTTGTGAAACCTTTCAGATTCAAGAGGACTGTGTTACAATAAAATGGTTTTATGGATTATTTATGAGCAAGGTGCACTGTCTCCATTACAGTGTTACTGTCATTACAAAGTTAAGGTCACTTGTCATTATAAAGTTAAACACTTACCAAACAATGACTGCTGTTGACAACTACAGACCTGTTGCAGTTTTTTTGGATAGAAGCAACCCAACCAGATTTTGATAATTATAATTTTTCCCTTCTTTTCTGTAACTTTGCCTTGTAAGGCTGACCAGTCTTGCATGCAGGACATGTTTTGAAGGCCACATTTATAATGGCCTTACAACAGGGACATGTCTTTTTTGTGCTCCCGGGCATTTCTGAAAAAAAAAAAAAAAAAAAAAAAACCTTAGCAGTAGTATAATATAGCATGGTATACAGTAGCCAACATTTGAAAACCTTTCATCAAAGTTGTTCTAAAACCAAAACAATTCCCATTCTTGTCTTAGGACAACTTTGATTAACTTTTTGATCCACTTCAAATGTTGACAACTGAATACTTATTCCAGTCAGCCACAATAAAGAAACCAAATCAATTACAGTATGATTTTATAACATGTGTAAGGGTAGAAATAGTTGTACACAGGGATATTCTATTTATTAGTGTGAGGTGATTTCTGCGTGTGCAATGACTTAATGTCATTACAATAAAATCAATAACAGCAATTCCAATAATCTGATTAAAGGAAGATGTTGTTATATTTACTTGATCACTTCGTGTTTTTGAAAACATTGAACTTGTAATGTTAAAGGGTGATAACCCAAAGCTCATCTTTTATGATATCACATCTAAACATTCTCTTTTATTATAAAACGAAACATACTTACGTAAAACCGTCCAATTTTCCGGCTTAAAAATGAAGGTAAAATAATATAAATGTAAATGCAATTATAAAACCCCAAGAGTTACAATTACACGTGTAGATTAAAGATGTAATATGAACGTCTGTACGCAACACTTACGACACAACGTTTTCCCACCCAGCGTGAGCTGTGACGTCAAATGCTGCAAATGTAGAAAATCAAAATCAATCTTGAGATTTATAAAACAATAATAACAATACAATTCTTCAAATCTCTTTTCAAAATACTAAAGTATACGAGTTTCCATTATTTTAATAATTATAAACATACATCGGGCATGACACGTCAATACTATCAAAAACTCAAAGCTAATATGTGTATTGAGACATTTGTATCGATATAGTTATTTCTATTGTAAAGTTACCTCTGTTGTTTCTGCCAAAGATCCAGCTCTCCGACATACATCAGCGTCCAAATTCGCTCAATTCATTATTTACCATACACTAGGATATAGATTTCTGAAAACTTTAACAGTAACACCATAAAGGGGTTATTCTCGAAAGCCATTCTAATAAAATTACAAGATTAAATTCATTATCTGTATACTTAAATGCTATTAGATGTAGCCTATATCAAATATTACACTGTTTTGGCATTACATATTAGGACAGTTGTCTTTTATCTTTTTTTTCACCGTTCCACTGCAGAATTACAGTTGGCAGCATCGAGATAACCAGAGACCATTAATAATAATTATAAAAATTCTGTCTGAATAAGCCACAGTTTTTTAATGGATTAAAATGACTGGATTTAAAATACACATGTAGCATATTTATACATGTATGTATTTATTTAAATTAACATTGCTCCTGTAACCTGAAATGGATAAAGTATCAATCAGATACAAGAACAAATCAAACACACCAAATGGAGAAATACTAATGTTTTAATGTCACTTTAAAAAGTCAGAAAAGTTACATCTATTACATACAAAAAAAATTACATGAAAGAAATATAAATAAAAATGAATATAAACATTAAATCTGCGTCTAGGCTAAAACCAGGCTGAATTTAGAAACAACAACAACAAAAATCCCCCCCTTAAAATTCAATCGCAAATATGGCCTCAGTGTCACTGTACCCAAAATAGAGCACATTTGTGCATACAAGCATACAGAGTCAACAGCACCCTACTGCAAAGTGTTATAAAGCCAACTGAATTTGCAGTTTGTTGTGTGATGATCAGGTGTAAATTCTACATCATACTTGTTTGTGTAGATATGAGAGTGTCATCCAATGGAGTCATCTGAGAACCTAAATTTAAATAAGTTAATGTAATTATAAATGTGCATATGATCATGCTTTGTATAATATGCAATCAGGTTTAAAGGTTAATGCCATTTACAATACATGATAATCTGAGCCCATTATGTATTTGTATGTGTACTTGCTAGGCTTACCAGTAGGTGGTGTTGCAAAAAGGTCCTCATTAGTCAATAAAGCTGGTTCTTTGATTAGTAGTAAATCTCCATCTCCATTAGTACACAGAGTCGTAAATGACTGACAAGCTACGCAGAATCACGCTCATAATCAAATCCGATTCATCTGCGATTATGAGAACAATTTTGTACTAAATGTTTGTTTTAAAATGTATCCTGTCTTCTTTATTAATCAGATTAGCGCAGTATGTTTATTACCTTAATTATATCTGTCTTTGCGTTTTATTGTGTTTAACTAAACGAACACACCTGCTAACTGAGGTGATTAAACTCTATCTGTCACGTGACTGTCATAGACCTTCATCAGTTTCATATTCATATCAGCTTCAAAGATGGAAGTTGTGTTTGTAGTAAAATCATGGTAACCACAACAAGTACAACAGTTGTTGTAAGTTGTACTGTCATATTTTAAAACACAGTAAACAGGACACCATGTTTTTACCACAGTACCTGTAGTTGTACTGTGATATTTAAAGTTAAAACACAGTAAACAGGACACTTACCATGTTTTTACCACAGTGCCTGTTGTTGTACTGTGATATTTGAAATTAAAACACAGTAAACATGACACTTACCATGTTTTTACCACAGTGCCTGTAGTTGTACTGTGATATTTGAAGTTAAAACACAGTAAACAGGACACTTACCATGTTTTTACCACAGTGCCTGTTGTTGTACTGTGATATTTGAAGTTAAAACACAGTAAACAGGACACTTACCATGTTTTTTCCCCAGTAACTGCAGGTGTACTGTGATATTTGAAGTTAAAACACAGTAAACAGGACACTTACCATGTTTTTACCACAGTACCTGTAGTTGTACTGTGATATTTTAAGTTAAAACACAGTAAACATGACACTTACCATGTTTTTACCACAGTACCTGTAGTTGTACTGTGATAGAAAAAGTTAAAACACAGTAAACATGACACTTACCATGTTTTTACCACAGTGCCTGTTGTTGTACTGTGATATTTGAAGTTAAAACACAGTAAACATGACACTTACCATGTTTTTACCACAGTGCCTGTAGTTGTACTGTGATATTTGAAGTTAAAACACAGTAAACAGGACACTTACCATGTTTTTACCACAGTGCCTGTTGTTGTACTGTGATATCTGAAGTTAAAACACAGTAAACAGGACACTTACCATGTTTTTACCACAATACCTGTAGTTGTACTGTGATATTTGAAGTTAAGACACAGTAAACAGGACACTTACCATGTTTTTACCACAGTGCCTGTTGTTGTACTGTGATATTTGAAGTTAAGACACAGTAAACAGGACACTTACCATGTTTTTACCACAGTACCTGTAGTTGTACTGTGATAGAAAAAGTTAAAACACAGTAAACAGGACACTTACCATGTTTTTACTATGGTTTTACCACTGTAAAGCTAGATTTGATGTGCTTTTACGACAGAGACCACAGTAATCACTGCAATTACTATTCCATGCTTGTAATACCTTTTAATGTAGAAACCAAAAAACAGGTAAGAGTTTAAAAAAAGTGATTTTTTAACCTCCTGCAGTTCATTCATATCAGTTTAGAACTAAAATATGTTGCTCACAGATCATTATTAACATTCTCTATATAATCGTCTTTTCTTTCCCTTTTTTTTATTTTCAGCTGAGAAGACCTAAATGAAGCCGTCAGTCCAGTCTTGTTTGTGGAGACGTCTTTATTTACAGAAAGCTGTGGAGGGAGACATTTGCAGTGTTAGTTTTACCCTTTTATCAAACATTCCTGCTGTTATAATTTGCACAGCATATATAACATATATAACATGTTGTTTCTTAAACTTTTGCCCTGTCCAAATACTCACACTTGCGTTTACTCTACTGCTCATTGTCTCAGTCCCTGTACAGTCTCATCTGACACTATCACTATATTTGTAAATCAGTTGTGCCCCTTTTTGGAAAGCAGTCGATGCCCCACACAGTCAGAAACTTGATATTGTCCATTGGCTTCTTAATAAATGACTTCAAATGGGCCCCGTCAGTTCATTGTCCAACATTACATGACGTCTCTCTGCACCTCGTAATTTATCTGTTTCCACGAGTTCAAATGCTAGTTTGATGTGTGCTGTTAGCATGTAAACATGTTTAAAAGAATTCATTAGATATGTATCTTAAAATTAATGACTTGCTATTAAAAATGGATGCATTTAACATTTAATTATTTAATTTAACATGTAATTTAATTATTTAATTTAACGTATAATTACAGAGGCTGGTTTTACAGTCTAAATAAAAAAGAAAACCCACAGTAATGTGTAAAGCAACAAGTTGCATGTAATGTAATAGTATCTTCTTCCTTTCCTGTCTTCCAGGATTACTCACAGATTGTGCTGTCCTTCTGTTTCAGGTCTCTACAATATCTAAACAGCTCCTTTATGAACCTCACAAACCTTCCTAAAAACTGAAAGAGCTGTTACTGAGTCTCAGCGAGTCTTGTCATGATCAGCTCTTCCCAGGTACAGTTTTTAATTAACATTTACTCATCAAATGCTCTGGTCTGAATCTTATTTTAAATGAACTGAATTTTATTTTTAAGAGTAAGTAGAGAACTTCTTGTTTTACAGGAGAGAAGAAAGATCAAGGAAGTCTTTTGTTCAGGGTGAGGAATGAATATGGCCATCTTGCACCCAAACAATAAAGACAGAAGAGTGCACATGTCCACTGGTGTGTCTGTACTGAAGCAGTGCTGGATTATGTAGTACAGCATTTTATGATGATCTCTCACAGGACTGTTCATGCAGCAGTGATTATTCTTTCTAATTTCTATTTTTATTTATTTATTTACTGGGTACAACTTACAATGTTAGCAAAGTGTGACTGGAACATTTTTTATCTTAAGTTTTTAAAAACCATACCACCTGATTTTAGCAGTGTTATAAAAGTGGTTTAGTTGATGTAAACAATTTACATTATTTGATTGTTTTGTAAATGTTGTGTGTAATAAATTGTTGATTAATAGTTGATTGGTTTGAAGCAAGGCCTTACACTACACAAACTAAAACACATTTGTGTTTTAAGATGGAAACAAGAGAAATCATGAACTTTAGAGAAAGATTCTAGAAGAAAAAGACACATTCACTGCAGCAATAGATGAATTCTAGAGGCAAATACTCCTGTTTCTGAGAACTACACATGGCACTTTTGCCTCTGTAACACTTTGTCTTGCATAATGAAATTGTTTTTGCAGTACTTTAACCATGTTACTTTGTACAGATGATCTCATCAGCCAAATGAGGGGGTTTGATCAAGTGATGCTCTTGAAAGGAGAGAAAGAAGAGGATGTTGTAAACTGTCTTCAAAGAAAAAGCTTCTCAAAAAGTCTTAAAACCTTAAAGGTATGTGTGCAGTACCTTAAGGGCCATAGTTGCTCACCCAAAATCACACAGCACATAAGCTGAGCTGACTGTCCATTAAACAAATTCATCTGAACAAAGTTATTTCAGCCTAAAATATGTTAACAAGACAAGTAGTGATAGTTGACCACATTAATCCTCAAATATTAGCATTTAATATTTTAAATACAACACTGATATGACTACATACACATACTACATATACATGTCGATGTATTTTATAAATGATGTTGTTCAGAGTTGGTGTCGTCTGAAGTCGTCTCAGTGTTTCTACAATAGATCAGAAGTACAGTAGTACAGTAAATATAAAACACAGTAATAAAGTACAGCTTTACTGTGATTACGTTTATTAAAGTTGAAATCAAACATTTACATACAGCTTCCAGAATCAGCAAAATGTGAATTATTTACCAATATTAACACAGTATTAAGAATCAAGTGTCTGCAAACTTTTGAACTGGGTCATTTTTATAAATGTAACTATTATTTTCTCTTATGGACTATATGTAAACAACATCTTTTATGTGAAATATCTTATTCAGGTCAGTACTAAATAAACAATGTTTAAACGTATTTATTTTGGTAAAATAATGAACATTTTTCAGTATCTGCAGTATCTATGTGATCTTTTGACTTCAGCTGTATACAGTAGTGGTATATCATATATTTCTGGTCATTTAGTCTAGTATGATTCTCAAATGAAAACTGTCTGCCTCTTTTTCATTCTCACACTGTCACAAGGACGGTCTCTGTGGCCCCCTCCATTCCCAGCCAGCGGGAACCGTCACCGGAGTTCTAGTCACTACATTCCCCATAATCCCGTGCCTGGGGCTCCACTTCCGGTTCCGGGTCCCTCCGGTTCACTTCCTGTTTGTCGGCCATTTCAGCGCGCTGCGCCGGCTGGTTCCCCGCGAAGTTTTGCTAGTCATGCTAACAATCCTGAGCGTTTCTCTATCGGACTGCTTACCTGTTGCCAACCGGACTGTTTATCGTGTGTGTGAAACTCTGCTGCCTGCCTTTTGTCGACCCTCGCTATTCCATTGGACTATCCCTTTTGAACGCCGCCAGCCCCGACCTATTGCATGGACTTTGACTACCCCGTTTGTTTTGCCTTCACCACACCTGTCCGCTGTTGTTGACCTAAGCCTGCCGATTACGTTTGTTTCTAAAATAAAGTTGTTGCAAATGGATCCCACGCCTCCGGATTCCTCCTTGACTGCGTCACAGAAAACTTCGCCGCCAACGGATCCAGCGACAACGAGCCAGATCGCGTCAGAGGTATCCGCTCAAGCATCTATGCTCACACGTCACCAGCAACAATTGGATCACCTCTCCACGCTAACGGAGCAGCTAGTTCGAGCGATACAGGGACTACAGGCCGCTACACCCCCCGTTTCTCCGCCGGTGTTTAACCCGCCTGCAACAGCCGCGGCAGTTACCGCGAGCCCTCGACTAGCGTTTCCAGAAAAGTTCGACGGCACGCCATCCAAGTGTAAAGGATTCCTCCTCCAGTGCACCCTGTTTGTCAATCAGCAACCCAATCTGTACTCGACGGATGAAAGTAAGATCGCCTTTATTTGTTCTCTTCTGACCGGGAGGGCTTTAGAGTGGGCCACCGCAGTTTGGGATTTGGGGCGACCAGCTTTTCCCTCGTTTGCCACATTCCTCCAGAGTTTCAAGGCGGTATTTCAACCCAACCCAGAGAGCAGCGAGGCAGGAGAACAGATTATGGCATTAAAACAGGGCCGACGCACTGCTGCTGATTATGCACTGGATTTCCGCACACTGGCGGCTCAGAGCGGTTGGAATGATGGACCCCTGAAACTGCATTATCGGAAGGGACTCAATCCAGACCTCCAGGTAGAGCTAGCGTGCCGTGATGAGGGCCTTTCACTCAATCAGTACATCGACCTCTCAATCCGTATTGATAACGTGATGCGTGCCCGTAAGCCTGTTCGTACCTTCACTCCCTTACTCCCATCTCAACCGTCCACCATGACCGCCCCTGAACCCATGCAGTTGGGAGCAACCAAGCTAACAGTGGAGGAGAGAGAGCGTCGCATCAAGAACCACCTCTGCTTATACTGCGGACAACCCGGTCATCTCCGAGCCACCTGTCCCACTCGACCACCTCGTCCACCCACCTCGGTGAGTTCTGACCCTGTCCTTCTCAATCATTGTGTAGTCCCTGCGATTCTTAAAACTAAGGACATTTCCATTCGTACTACCGCGTTAATTGACTCAGGCGCCGCAGGAAACTTCATTGATAGAGACTTTGTTGCAACTAATTGCCTCCCTGTTCTCTCTTGTACCTCGCCCGTGGCAGTGGCCGCCCTCGACGGGAGACCATTAGGAACAGGAAGGGTCGAGCACACCACCGACGACCTCACTCTCTGTCTCGAACCTCAGCATCAAGAAACCATCCGTTTCTTCATAATCTCCTCTCCTCGCACACCACTCATCCTTGGATACCCATGGCTCAACCAACACGAACCCGTAATCTCCTGGTCTTCAGGTACCATCACTCAGTGGTCATCTCATTGCACGCAACATCATCCTCAGCCAGACCCTCCCGCAGCCCCCACACCAGCATCAACCAAACTCCAGGAATCCATACCTGCTGAATATCATGATCTCCTTGAGGCCTTCAGTACCACTAAAGCCACCCAGCTACCACCTCACCGGCCAGGGGATTGCGCCATAGATCTTCTTCCTGGATCCATACCTCCCAGAGGACGTATCTTCCCTCTCTCCCAGCCGGAAGCGGAGGCCATGAATCAATACATCAAGGAGGAACTTACAAAGGGCTTCATTCGACCATCAACCTCTCCTGCCTCGGCGGGATTCTTCTTCGTTAAAAAGAAAGATGGAGGCCTGCGCCCATGTATTGACTATCGTGCCCTCAACGACATTACTGTCAAATACCGTTATCCCTTACCATTAGTCCCTCCAGCCCTAGAACAGCTTCGTGCCGCCAAGATTTACACCAAACTCGATTTACGATCTGCATACAACCTTATCAGAATCCGGGCGGGGGATGAGTGGAAGACGGCCTTTTCCACTACGACCGGGCACTACGAGTACCGGGTGATGCCCTTCGGTCTGGCCAATAGTCCTTCCTACTTTCAGGCCTTCGTCAATGACGTTTTCAGGGACATGTTGAACCGTTGGGTTATTATCTACATCGACGACATATTGATTTACTCAAACTCGTACTCAGAACATGTTCAGCACGTCCGGGCTGTCCTTCAACGCCTAGTTAAGCATGAGCTGTACGCCAAGGAGGAAAAATGTGAGTTCCACCAAGAACGAATCACCTTCCTCGGCTATGTGATCAGCCCGGAGGGGGTCGCCATGGATGAGTCAAAGGTTAATGCGGTTCGCAACTGGCCACGCCCGAAAACCCTTAAAGAACTTCAGCGTTTTCTGGGCTTTTCTAACTTTTATCGCCGGTTTATCCGTAACTTCAGCACCGTGGCAGCTCCACTCTCATCTATGATAAAACAAGGCAGCACTCGCTTAACCTGGACGCCTGCCGCCGCTCAGGCCTATGACGAACTCCGACAGAGATTCACTACCGCACCCATCCTGCACCACCCAGACCCCAACCTTCCCTTCCTCGTGGAGGTGGATGCATCCAATACCGGTGTGGGGGCAGTACTCTCTCAACGCCAAGGTCAACCACTCAAGACCTACCCTTGTGCCTTTTTCTCCCATAAGCTCAGTCCAGCCGAACGCAACTACGATGTAGGCAACAGAGAGCTATTGGCCATTAAGCTCGCTCTCGAGGAATGGCGGCACTGGCTAGAGGGCGCACGACATCCCTTCACAATTCTGACCGATCACAGGAACCTGGAATATATCCGTACTGCCAAGGTTCTGAACCACCGTCAAGCCAGATGGGCTCTGTTCTTTACCAGGTTTCACTTCGACATAACGTATCGACCCGGCTCACAGAACACGAAAGCAGACGCCCTGTCACGCATTCATGAACCCGATCACTCTCCTGCCACACCAGAAACCATTATCCCCACTTCCGTCATCCTGGCTCCTGTCGCTTGGGACATCATGACCGAGATCACCGAAAGTCATACCCAGGACCCTCCTCCAGATGACTGCCCAGCTAACCTAACCTATGTACCGGTCCCTCTACGCTCCCGAGTCCTATCAGAGGTCCACTCCAACCCCAGTTCCGGCCACCCTGGGATCGAGGCCACCATCGACCTGCTCCGCAACCGATTCTGGTGGCAAACCTTACGCCCTGACACTATCACGTTCATTAAGAATTGTTCAGTATGTAATACCTCCAAGGTCCCCGTCAATTACCTGCTGGTCTTCTACAACCTCTCCCGGTACCAAACCGTCCGTGGTCACATATAGCGGTAGATTTCATCACCGATCTCCCCGCCTCCAACGGTCAGACTACCATCCTCTCGGTTGTTGATAGATTCTCCAAGGGTTGTCGATTTATCCCATTTCCCAAACTGCCCTCCGCCATGGAGACCGCTGAAGCTCTCTGCAACTCCGTCTTCCGCTTCTACGGACTACCGGAGGACATTGTATCAGACCGAGGGCCCCAGTTCACCTCTCGACTATGGACCAGTTTTTCCGCCTGCTGGGGGTTAATGTGAGCCTGACGTCAGGTTACCATCCCCAGGCCAATGGACAGGTCGAAAGGTTAAATCAGGAATTGACCAGGTTCCTACGCTCTTACTGTCAGGACCACCAGGAGGACTGGTGTCGCTTCCTCCTATGGGCCGAGTATGCCCAGAATTCCATACGCAAACCATCCACCAACCTCACACCCTTTCAGTGCACTCTTGGATTCCAGCCTCCTTTGTTTCCTTGGTCCGGGGAACCTTCAGACCTACCTGCCGTCAACTCCTGGTTTCAGCGGAGCGAGGAGACCTGGAACCGGGCCCATGTCCACCTGCAACGGGCCGTTCGACGAACGCAGACCCAGGCTGATCGTAGACGCCGAGTCGGTCCCACCTACGAGCCAGGACAGTGGGTGTGGCTCTCCACCCGGGACTTGCGCCTTCGTCTACCCTGCAAGAAACTCAGCCCCAGGTACGTGGGTCCTTTCAGAATCCTCCGTCAAATAACTCCAGTATCATTTAGACTAGAACTCCCACCTGAATACCGTATCTCACCCACTTTTCATATGTCTTTGTTAAAGCCCGCTGGTCGTCCGGGAGGAGGGGAGAACCTAGAGGGGACCGCCCCGCAGAGACCTGCCCCCCTGATCATCGACGGCGAGGAGGTCTATCGAGTCAGTACCATTCTGGACTCCCGGCGCCGGAGGGGTCGTCTGCAATATTTGGTCGACTGGGAGGACTACGGCCCCGAGGAGAGGTCATGGGTGCCCGCCGAGGACATCCTCGATCCTGCTCTCGCCACCGACTTCCACGCATCGCACCCAGATCGACCAGCACCCCGCGGAAGGGGCAGACCCCGGCGCCGGTTACCTCCTCGTGCCAGGAGGCACTCGCAGGGGGGGGGCTCTGTCACAAGGACGGTCTCTGTGGCCCCCTCCATTCCCAGCCAGCGGGAACCGTCACCGGAGTTCTAGTCACTACATTCCCCATAATCCCGTGCCTGGGGCTCCACTTCCGGTTCCGGGTCCCTCCGGTTCACTTCCTGTTTGTCGGCCATTTCAGCGCGCTGCGCCGGCTGGTTCCCCGCGAAGTTTTGCTAGTCATGCTAACAATCCTGAGCGTTTCTCTATCGGACTGCTTACCTGTTGCCAACCGGACTGTTTATCGTGTGTGTGAAACTCTGCTGCCTGCCTTTTGTCGACCCTCGCTATTCCATTGGACTATCCCTTTTGAACGCCGCCAGCCCCGACCTATTGCATGGACTTTGACTACCCCGTTTGTTTTGCCTTCACCACACCTGTCCGCTGTTGTTGACCTAAGCCTGCCGATTACGTTTGTTTCTAAAATAAAGTTGTTGCAAATGGATCCCACGCCTCCGGATTCCTCCTTGACTGCGTCACACACACAGGTCCATCAGCATCCTCTGCAATAAATGTAATTCTAATATTTAACTTTACACCAGCAAAAATCACGTTTAAAAGCCTAAACTAAACACTGATGAATGAAACTGTATTAAGAGAATGAATAATGTCCCCTAAATCTACTAATTTAGTGAGGAATAATCTAATAATAATCTGTTTTAATACATGAGGTAATTTAATTAGCTGCTCTGATAATTTTCAGTTTTGTTCTATAAATGTTTTATCTTGTAAAAGTGGATCACAGCGTCTCTTCTGCTGTATCTCTATGGCGCTGACAGTATTAGCGTTAACTTCCGGGAACTATTGAGCGCCTGCACGATCCGCCATTGCTGTAAAAACCGGTCGATTGGAGTGAATGGAGTCTCAACTCTCAATCAATCAGTGGAGCAGGATTTCATCAACAACTGAAAGAGCATCAACATCTTGAGAAAGAAACTCTCGATTACCCATCGATACAAATGGTCTGTTTTCATGATCAAATTTGTTTGTCTGAAAGTTATTTCACATCCATGTTAGCGTTTCAGTTATATTGCTAGTCTACATGTCCATAACTAATAGCTTGCTAGCATCAAATCATTG
>NW_026127376.1:0-24118 GCF_022985175.1 Labeo rohita
TTTTTAAACAGTTCAGAATTCGGCGTGAAGGATACAATGCTCGACGATCACCAAAGCTTCCCGCGATCCGTATCACAAAGTCTCTCTTTAGGCTTTCACGATGAACTGTAGTCTTTCGGAAAAAAAAAAACTCGTTACCGTTCCTTCATAAAAGGAGCAGTCCATCTGTGACGTCGTGCGCGCGTCCTCCTAATCCGCGAGCTAAGGCCGCGATGAAGACTGGAAGAGGAGATCAGCGAAGCCGGCGAGCCGCCACGCAACCACGGCGATCTGCGAGGCGCTGATCCGATGTTCCGGAATGATCACGGCACCACGTGTAACCGGTTTCATCTGCGTTGTGAATTTGAATGAAAGGACCACTCGGACATCGGCTGGCAGTTGACTCCTCTTTACTGATAAAACACATATAAAATGGCGTTTAAAAGCAGCATCAACTCGCCCTTCTAGATTTCTCTCCCATGCTGAGCCAGGGCAGAAAAGGGCCAACCACAAACATGAAATTTAACATTTATAACAAATAGCATACCTGATAAAACACATATAAAATGGCGTTTAAAAGCAGCATCAACTCGCCCTTCTAGATTTCTGAAACATGAAATGTACAATACAATGCAATCAGCATGTGCTCTGAGTCACGGAAGACATAAAAACAATCAAACTTGATAAAAATACATTTAACCTAATTTATTTCAATATATTCTATATATATTCTGGTTTTAAATTCAGTTTTCTTGTAAAGAAAGACTGAGACTTCAGTTCATTAGCCGCAGCGCAGCGATTCAGGTCTGATGTGTGACACGGATAAAGTGCAGTAAACGGTAAAACAATTGCGCTACAAATTACTTGTTTATTGGTGCATTAATAAATGTAAGATAATTTGAATACAAATGTTAGTTTATAACATTCAGCAGAACAATGATCTGTTTTGCACAGCTAAATGGAGATTGCTGACACCACCTCAAACACAAGTTCACACCAGGCCTTACATTAAAAATAAGATGGAAAGATAAAAAATGAATAGTTTTTGTTTTATGCTTGAATCAGGTCTCCTCTAGATGGTGCTGTCACAAAAAATAGGGTCTTAGAACTGCGGTCCTGAAACTGCAGCCTCTGGTTGTGCAGGAACAGACTATTGAAAGCAAAAGCTAAAACGTCCATGGGTGAGAAGACACCATTTCAGATCCTTATAAAGCTTTCACAAAAGTTACTTAAAGGTCAGTTTTTTCGCACCGATATCATATCATACACTTATTAACGGGTGTAGATAGATCTGTGTTAGGTTCATTTGTTGGTTCGGTTTTGTTTGAGAATCAGAACAGACACTAAACCGCCTTTATTTTTTCGTTCCATGTAAGAAAAAAAGCTTGATTTATTGTTGTTCTATATTTCTTATGTATTGATGCATATGAAGTGAGTTGTTTCATGTTTGTTTGTAATGCCTGTAAAGTCAGAGACACATTGTACATTGAAATATGTGTGATGGGGCGCGACTCTAGGCCTGTTTTATTTCTATTGTACACGCAGTTGAGAAATACACAGGATTTTCTTACTTTATGTAAAACGAAGGTTTGTAAGTTTAATCGAACGGAATTATATTATATTATATTTCAATATTATATTATATATTATATTTCAATTAATTATTTAAATACTAATTTTCACATCGTTAAACTACATTATAGGGGCCTGTTTTATTATCATTTTTATCCCATTGCAAGGACTTCAAAATAAAACTAATGTATCAGAATTAAACTGTAAGTGACATTATTTATTTATTGTCATTATTTATAAGCCATTTAATCGTCGAATTCCTGACTGTGGTAATATATGGTCAGGCCTAACACCGCGGTCAAGTGAGCCGCCATCTGCGAACGCCAGCCGCCATCTGGATTTGCTGCACGTCTATTAGTGGAATTACGGTACGGAGACAAGAAGCGGCCAAAAAAGCTGACGAACATCTGTATTTCAGCGGTTAAAATTTAAATGTGCTCCACTAAACATTGGACGTCGGATAGACGTGCAGATCATGTCTATATTGGGTCCGTCGGTCCATGACCAATTATGGACATCTATTCGACGTCCAAACTAGGTCCACTATTTGGACGTCCAACCATGACCCAACTTGGACGTCATTTTGACGTTCAACATTTGACCTAATCTGGCTTATTTTTTTTGGACGTCATTTGGACGTCTATGGCAGTTGCAGTAAATGTGTTTTACAAAATAGAGCCTATCAACATGATTATATATATGAATACAGATTATTTATAAACAAACAAGATTTATTATCTGTATTACTATTTATTTATTTGGTAGCCCATATGTTTTTTTTTTTTTTTTTTTTGTTTGTTTGTTTTACATTTTCCTGTTTTCCTTTAACAGTTTTTATTTTATTTAAAGTAGCCTATAATCAAGTTATTTATTTTTTTATTTTATATTGTATTATATATATATATATATATATATATATATATATATATATATATATATATATATATATATATATATATTATATTATATTTATAAAATTTATATATTTTATATTAAAAAAATCATATAGCCTATCCTATCCACCTTATTCCTATCTTAAAAAAAGAACCAACAGCTGCAAAAAGTCAATCTCTATCAAGCTAGGCAACAATATAAGTTCTTTGATCAAGGAGGATTTCAACCAGGCAAAAACCAGTCAGCATCACTCTGATTGGCTGAAACGAGCACATCATCATAAACGCCACTCTGATTGGCCGAGGCAAGACGAGGCATTTGGCGGCTTGGCGCGAGTCAGAGCCGTAGTGTTCTGGACGGCACAGGTCTTCAGATCACTGGTGAACCCGTTTCCTAGAAATTGAAGGTAAGTTCGGTCAGCATTTATTTCAATGGCCATGTGTACGTATAGTCTTTGGCGTTATTGTCTTACAATAAAGCTGCGAATGGTCAAGGGTCACAGCACGCATTTTTTCGTCTTACATTAGCTTGTTACTTGTGCTAGCTACGGGGTTTACAGATAATGCAAGGTTGGTTGATGTTACCGTCTCTTAGTCACTTTAATCGTTCATGAAATTAACATTATACGTTTTATTGTAAATCATAAGGTGTTTTGTCTCTGATACCACAGAAACGAACACTATAGGACAGGGTTCCTCAAATCTTGCCCTGGAGGTCCAATGCACTGCAGAGTTTAGCTCCAACCCTGATCAAACACACCTACCTGTGATTTTTTCTAATAATTCTGAAAACACTGATCTAACACTAAAACACTAAATCTGTTAAGTTTCATTATTTGATAAATTCTAAAAAAGATTTTTTTGTGGTGCAGATGCAGTGACAGAGACTGGGAGATGGGCCTTTCCATTGCCTTGCGGTGGTAAGTATTGATCTATTGGCAGTGGAGAAGGCATTTTTAATAGTACCACCTTCTCTCTTCCTGCACTGTTCTCTCTGTCTGCAGAAACTGCTTTTCACTTATAGCCGTGGCTTGGTTTCTATCATGTCAGATGATTACATTTCTTTGGACTTTTGTTTCTTTCTCCAACACTGCTGTACTAATAACAAACACTGAAGCTGAGTACAAAAACAATTGTGAGCTAGCTAACCTTGCTATTCTAATTAGAGCATTGTAATCATCAACAAATGTGTTTATTTATTTCAGTGTTCCAGAAAAAGGTCCTGAGCCTACTGGTCGACATCCGCCATCGCCTCAAGGAAACGCAGCCTGCCTCTTCAGCTGTCCATATAGAGAGGATGGACACCATGGAGGACTTTGAGTTACAGGAGCAAAGCCTGTCTGATGCACAGGCCTTTGATACCCTGGTAGGTTTTACAAGCCTTAAAGTAATGGATAGCCTAGAATAAAATAATACAGTGCACTCGCACACTGTTAGATCCCTCTGGGAAGTGACAGTCAAGTTTATTATGGACTTATTCCAACAGGTGCTGCAAATTTCAAGAATTGGTGGGCGGAACACCAAGGACTGTGCCCACAAAGTGTTGGACAGGTATCTACAACATTTTTTTTGCATGTTCTCATTTGGCTTCTTTCTGAGCATGTCCGAATAGGTGAAAATTAAATGAAAATACAAGTTCACAACCAAATGCATTGTGAGATAGACCAGCTGTGCTTGACAAAGAGATAAGTACACCGCGTTCCGAATTATGCAAGTTGAAATTGTGGTCATATTTTTTTTTACAAGAACATTTTACCAATCCCAAACCACATCAATCTTAATAACTTCTATTGATTTTGTATTTAATCATATATAAGTGATATATAATTGTCCAGGAATGCTGAAAGTCAGAAACTCCTTATATTCAGGTGTGCCAAATTATTAGGCAAGTTTTCTTTTTCCAGATAAAATGAGCCAAAATAGAGACTGAACTCAGACTAAAAGTTAAAAAATGATTAAATGCCCATGAGAAGGATGCAAAACTAATGCAATAATCGAATTAGCAAAGTTAAGGAATGACCACTGGGCAGCGAAATGCTCATTGGGTCAGCAGAGTCAGAAAAAACAGGTGGAGAAGAAAAGACACATGTTAACTGCAAAAGAATTAGGAATTTTTGTCAAGAATTAGGTGAGAAACCATCAGGAACCATTTAGTCTCCAGCACCATCATTTTCCAGAACTGCAACCTTCCTGAAGTCTCCACAAGTGCAATGTGTCAGGTTCTCAGATACTTTGTTTGGGTACAAAATCCTAAAAAATGACCCTCACTTAATAAGAATAACATGCTGAAGTGTTGTGAAATCCATTAAGACTGATTTCTCATAGGCTTTATGGACAGATAAATTGTGAGTGACTCTTAAAGGAACAGCATCACATTCTCTTGAACCACTGTCTGAAGAATTGATCTTCCAGAATCTGGCAGTAGGTTTTAGGAGCTCATATTAGTCAATCTCTGCAAGATAGACGTTTCAGGATAGGAGATGAATTAAAAATGAGCTCCCCAAACCTACTGCCAGATTCTGGAAGATCAATTCTTCAGACAGTGGTTCAAGAGGATGTGATGCTGTTCCTTTAAGAGTCACTCACAATTTATCTGTCCATAAAGCCTATGAGAAATCAGTCTTAATGGATTTCACAACACTTCAGCATGTTATTCTTATTAAGTGAGGGTCATTTTTGGATTTTGTACCCAAGGAAAGTATCTGAGAAGCTGACACATTGCACTTGTGGAGACTTCAGGAAGGTTGCAGTTCTGGAAAATGATGGTGCTGGAGACTAAATAGTTCCTGATGGTTTCTCACCTAATTCTTGACATTAATTCTTAATTCTTTTGCAGTTAACATGTGTCTTTTTTTCTCCACCTGTTTTTTCTGACTCTGCTGACCCAATGAGAATTTTGCTGCCCAATGGTCATTCCTTAACTTTTATTCTGAGTTCAGTCTCTTTTTAGGCTCATTTTATCTGGAAAAAGAAAACTTGCCTAATAATTTGGCACACCTGAATATAAGAAGTTTCTGACTTTCAGCATTCCTGGACAATTATATATCACTTATATATGATTAAATACAAAATCAATAGAAGTTATTAAGATTGATGTGGCTTGGGATTGGTAAAATGTTCTTGTAAAAAAAATATGACCAGAATTTTAACTTGCATAATAATTTGGAACGCAGTGTAGAGGGATGAAAGGAGGACCACCCTAGGGGACACTGATCAAGTAGTGTAAAGGATTAATTGCATGTGAAATGTTGTTCCTACATACAGTGTTATGCCTAAGTTTAGACACCCATGCTAAAGTTGTCTAAAAAGAGGAATAAAAAAAAAGTCATCTTTTGGAAATTGGTCTTAATGCCTTAATTTAAAAAAAGAGGAAAACTCCAACCTTTAAGGACACCATTTTTCTTTGTGAATGAATATGTATCGTAAATAAAGAAATGTTCTTCCTTAAAATACAGGGTGCATAAGTCAGGACACCCCTATGTTAAATTCCCATAGAGACACATACCTAGAGATTGGCATGGTTTTATTTCAGTTAGCCTAATAGCTGGTTTGATTTGCATTAAGAGATGATCTTATGGAAAGTTCCCTTATGCCAATCTCTAGGTATGGTGAAGGTTATGTGATAATGTGGGGCGATTTTAATTCCAAAGGCCAAAGGAACTTTAGCAGGATGCAGACTATCCTGGATCCATGAAATAACTGCCCTTTAAAAATAAAAATCTGCCTGTGTCTCTATGGGAATTTAACATAGGGGTGTCCTGACTTATGCACCCTGTATTTTAAGGAAGAACATTTATTTATTTAGGATACATATTCATTCACAAAGAAAAATGGTTTCCTTAAAGGTTGGACTTCTCCTAATTTTTTTTTTTTTTTTTTAATTAAGGCATTAAGATCAATTTCCAAAAGATTATATATATATATATATATATATATATATATTTTTATCTTTTTAGGAAACTTTAGCATGGGTGTCTAAACTTATGCATAGCACTGTATATCCTTCACATTAATTTATTGAAATTTATTTTTCTTTAGGTTCTTTACCAACAGCCTCATGGCCAAATTTAATTTGAAGGGCAAGGGGAAAGGGGGAAGCGCCCTTTAGAGGGTACAAAGGTTTATAGAGCAATACAAGGTAAGCCCAAGTTTCATGTTGACCAGTCTATAAATAATAACTTTGGACAAAACATTTCCTTCCCTTCTGACTTTAAAAAAAAAAAAAAAAAAAAAAAAAAAAAAAAAAAAGCCAATTATCTATCTTGATAGATAGACTATTCATGCACAAGAGGTGTTACAGCATTAAGAAAGAAACAAAAGCAAAGTTGAAAGTAAAAGATGGTAAATAGTCACAATTCTCAAAATATTATTCTCCTCTCATGGCACAAAGGTGAGTCATTGTTACAAGAATGACTTCCTGTGGTGGTCCTTATTACATTGAAGCTGAAGCAGCCTCCAACTGAACAGTCTGCTCTCTGACAAGTAGAACATGTAGTGGATGTTGTATTATCCAGAATATAAAACACTTTTTGTGCAAAACTTTTCTCAATAATAATTTCTATGGAGTCCAATGTGTTTTCAAGCACAGAACCAGCTTTTGTAAATTGCACTAAGCACAACAGGCTGATTAAAACACTGTTAACATTCTAATGCACACATTAAACAATGTAAGCTTTCTCAAAAAGTACAGTCTGCTTGGTCTTGTAGACAGCCTAATTGTTACAGTTAACAGTTGTGGGAGATGGCTTTGCATTAATCCAGTATTGGTAGTGGATGCACAGGAAATATATTTTTGCTTACACATGTGGGGACTTGACTGTATGACTGCAGATTGCATTTGAATATATTTAAGTCATTTATCTATTTCTGCTTGTGCAGAGGAGATCATGAAATTCGATAAAGCAGCCACTGAGGAGTTCATCAAGGGGAGCGTGTCTGAGCCCCTCAAACATGCGCCACAGAGAACAGGAGGTGGAGGATTTTCAATGCCCTGATGAGCCTAGTAGTCCAATACACTTTGTTTGATGCCGTTCAATGCATATCTTTTTTTTTTTTTTTTTTTTTTTTTTTTAATAAAGTTTGAAAAAGCGATATTGAATTGTGATTTATTTGAATGTGTATAACTATACTGTTGCATGTATGTATGTGTGTATGTAGTCCCATGTTTCCCAGAGGGTGGAGGACATGTTTTCTGTGCCAGTTAATTTTCCTGTAGCTTAGTTTGACTTAGCAGTTAGTTTGAACTGGAAATGCATTACACCTTTGTATGCGTCTCAAGTTATCACCTGCTGCTGAGACAATCAAATGGAGTTTTTGGAAAATGATCTAGTCCTATTTCAGAAGGTGGCATACTGTTCAAGATCATTTCCAAAAACTCCATTTGATTGTCTCAGCAGCAGGTGATAAGCATACAAAGGTGTAATGCATTTCCAGTTCAAACTGCTGAGCCAAACAAAGCTACAGGAAAATGAATACATGATACAGAAAACATGTCATCCACCCTCTTGAAACATAGGACTACATAGAAGTTGTATAACAATGACGTGTTAAGTCAAAATTTTATGTTGAAAAGATGTCCACAAACGACCACTTTTGGACTATAAATAGCCCTTACATGGAGGTCCCACCGACGTCAACATTAGACGTGCGGTAGACGTCGAAAAAAGACGTTGCCTGGCGTTACAAAACAACCCCATCAATGGACGGAAATTGGACGTCCAAAAATGTCATGGAAAAGACGTCACTACGACGTCACATTGCGCAGTGGGATACATTGTTATATTTTCTTATATATCCTTCAAAGATGTCGATGCTGATAGACTTGTGGGCAGCACGCAGACATGCACCGCCAATGCGTCCCGGGTGTCTCGGGTACGAATCCCAACTCGGGATGTGCCCTTTTGTAAAATAATAACGATAAAAGGCAGAATATTCTTTATCATTTATCAAAAAAAAAAAAAAAAGTCTTCATAGTTAACAGGAAAATTTCTATTCATACAAAGTCTGTGACATTGCACTGACCACTCTTTCACATTTATACATGCATTATTTAAATTCCTTCAAACCTGACAGCAAGATTTCTATTCATACTTCTTCAGAATGCCCAAGATTCTGTCTGTATCAAGTTTCACGAGATTTCAGAGAAGATTTGTACAGAATGGCAATTTTAAATGAATGGCAATTTGTCACAATGCATTATATAGCATATATATTGTTATATTCTCTGTCATATATCCTTCAAAGAGATTGATGCTGATAGCCTTGTGGGCAGCACGCCAACATACAGCGCCGATGCATTCCGGGCGTCTCGGATTCGAATCCCGACTCGGGGACCTTTCCTGATCTCACACCCATGTTGCTTCTTGTCATTTCTGATGTGTCCTTTCATAATAATAATAATAATAGCGATAAAAGGCAAAATGTCTTTTATTATTTCTCCAAAAAAAAAGTCTTTAGAGTTAACAGGAAAATTGTAGAATTTGACATAAAATGAAAAGTAAATCTTGGTAACACATTACAATATGTGTACAAAAATATGCATTAATTCATGCTTAATTAATGCACAGATAATCACAAGTTAATGTATAATTCATGATGAACTAAAGCATTTATTAATGATTCCTTCATCAGCAACAAATGAACATTCTATATGATTCATAGATTAAGTAATCATTAAATTGTTATTAGTTAAATGCGTCATAATGTGTTAATTTCCTTTATCACTTATTTTATTAACTAATGATGTAAATTCATGTTAATTACCACAGTGTTCAAAGCTATGTACTTCAACTTCCAGTTGTCTACTTTAAACACTCATTAGCTAGTGATTTGCAAATGTATCACTATATTGTGACTTGTTGAGGCACATGACTAACTAATTGTAAATCCATAACCACAATGACATATTACTTAACAATTAGTTAATAGTCCTGTGCCTCAACAAGTAAAGTCAGAACATAATGATATCTTTGCAAATCATTAGTGGTAATGATCACATTAATTTACACTATTAGTTAAAATAAGTGATAAGGGAATTAATACATTATGGCACATTTAACTAATAAAAATGTATTGATTACTTAATCTATGAATCATATAGAATGTTCATTAAAATGATGATGAAAGCCTTTATTTGTCACATACACTGTTACATGCAGCGAAATTGGACCCCTCCGACCATACACAAACATCATATTTCAGGGGAAGACAGGTCAGTCGAGAGGTAGCATAGAAAATAAGAAGATAAGATACATTAGGAAAATGATATGTGAATTGGGCCAATGGAGCAATTTGACCTGTTACTGAATTGTCATATCTGTCAAGTTCATGGGTTCATAACTTCAAAATGCTATGGTGGAAATGACTGTAATTTTGTGTGGTGACAGTCAAGAGACTTGGGAATGAGCCCCCAGTGGAATTTTTATATCACACTCAAAGGAAGCTGAGCTATAGCGCCACCAATTGGGCCAATGAAGCAATTGACCTGTTACTGAATGTCATTTCTGTCAAGTTCATGGGTCCATAACTTCAAAATGCTATGGTAGAAATGACTGTAATTTCGTGTGGTGACAGTTAAGAGACTTGGGAATAAGCCTCCAGTGGAATTTTTATATCACACTCAAAGGAAGCTGAGCTATAGCGCCACCAATTGGGCCAATGAAGCAATTGACCTGTTATTGAATGTCATTTCTGTCAAGTTCATGGGTCCATAACTTCAAAATGCTATGGTGGAAATGACTGTAATTTTGTGTGGTGACAGTCAAGAGACTTGGGAATAAGCCTCCAGTGGAATTTTTATATCACACTCAAAGGAAGCTGAGCTATAGCGCCACCAATTGGGCCAATGAAGCAATTGACCTGTTATTGAATGTCATTTCTGTCAAGTTCATGGGTCCATAACTTCAAAATGCTATGGTGGAAATGACTGTAATTTTGTGTGGTGACAGTCAAGAGACTTGGGAATAAGCCTCCAGTGGAATTTTTATATCACCCTCAAAGGAAGCTGAGATATAGCGCCACCAATTGGGCCATTAATGCAATTTGACCTGTTACTGATTGTCATATTTGTCAAACTCATAGGTCCATAACTTCAAACTGCTACGGTAGAAATTATTGTAATTTCCTCTTCAGAATGCCCAAGACTCTGTCTGTATCAAGTTTTACGACCAGGCTGCATCCAGCTTCTTATTCGCAGCTTCTTATTGACCTATCCGTTCCACCTTAAAAACGCCACGCTTCCGCCTTCCTTAGCTTCTTATTCACGTTCGACTTAGGGACCGTCTCTTTTTCAAATACGAACAATAAACGATTCTTAAATGTAAATAACACTGAGATAAGAGGGAAAACGGGCTGTCAACATGAAATCTAATTATTTGTTATTCAAATAATTCTAACATTATTCATTAGTTATTGAACGTTTCATCCTTTGAAAGTGTAAAACATTTTTTTTTTTTTTAAATCTAGCCTCTTATGAAGACTTAATATGGCCCAGCACCTGTGAATAGATGACACCTACCCCTGCGAGGACTCCAGATACAAAATTATGGCATTTTCATTGTTTTAAAATGCAATCAAAGTTTGCTTAATGCATAAATAGAATTTGTAAATATAATAATTTTTACTAGATTCTGTAAGTACTATAATTTCTACTAGATTTCAACTGTTCTTTCTGATACCTACTCCTATAAATACTATTCTGGTTTCTGAAAAAAAAAAAAAGATGTGATGTGAAATGCATTATACAAATGAATGTGAATTAAACTGATTAAGCCATTGCATTGTTGGTTACTGTACACTGCACTGTATATATCTATGTACATTGTCCACATATGTTTATATATATTGTCCACATATGTTTTATATATATGTATTTTATATATATATATTGTCCACATATGTTTTATATATATGTAAATGTGGACTGGGCATTAATAACAGATTAGTAACAGGTCAAATTGCATTGTTGGCCCAATTGGTGGCGCTATAGCTCAGCTTCCTTTGAGTGTGATATAAAAATTCCACTGGGAGCTTATTCCCAAGTCTCTTGACTGTCACCACACAAAATTACAGTCATTTCCACCACAGCATTTTGAAGTTATGGATCCATGAACTTGACAGATATGACAATTCAGTAACGTCAAATTGCTTCATTGGCCCAATTGGTGGCGCTATAGCTCAGCTTCCTTTGAGTGTGATATAAAAATTCCACTGGGGGCTTATTCCCAAGTCTCTTGACTGTCATCACGCAAAATTACAGTCATTTCCACCATAGCATTTTGAAGTTATGGACCCATGAACTTGACAGATATGACATTCAGCAATTGCTTCATTGGCCCAATTGGTGGCGCTATATCTCAGCTTCCTTTGAGTGTGATATAAAAATTCCACTGGGGGCTTATTCCCAAGTCTCTTGACTGTCATCACACAAAATTACAGTCATTTCCACCATAGCATTTTGAAGTTATGGACCCATGAACTTGACAGATATGACAATTCAGTAACAGGTCAAATTGCTTCATTGGCCCAATTGATGGCGCCATATCTCAGCTTCCTTTGGGGGTGATATAAAAATCCACTGGGGGCTTATTCCCAAGTCTCTTGACTGTCACCACACAAAATTACAGTCATTTCCAAACTAGCATTTAGAAGTTATGGTCCCATGAACTTGACAGAAATGACAATTCAGTAACAGGTCAAATTGCATTTGTTACTTAATTGTCATATGTGTCAAGTTCACAAAACCACGGGGCAGCCGTGGTCTAATGGTCAGGGTGTCAGGCATGCAACCGAAAGATTGCGGGTTCGGGTCCCAGGCCCGGCAGGGTTTGAAGTACCTCACTACTCACTACTGTGTGTGTGCACTTGGATGGGTCTCCATACTTGGCCACACGTCACGTAATTTCCTTTCCTTTTCCATAAATGTGAAGAACTGATGAGAGCTATATAATGCTTACTGCCATTCACTTTCTGTAAAATTCTACACTAAAACATCGAGAACACAGATAGAGACATGGCTGTTCAGAAAAAGTATTTATTGAAATGTTCATGGTAACTCTAAAGAAATTTTAATAATGCATGTAGAAAAAAAAGGAGCAAATACTAAGTGTTAGAATGTACACAGACTTTATTTATTTTTCCAGAAAACTCCACAGTATAATTTATTGGAATGTAATACAACAGTATCTTCTATAATGTACAATATAAATACGTTTTGTAAATACTTTTCTTCTATTTCCGAGCACATTTAATTTTTAACTGCTGAAATATAGTTGTTCGTCAGCCTTTTTGGGCGCTTCGTGTCTCCGTACCGTAATTCCACTAATCGACGTGCAGCAAACTCCAGATGGCGGCTCACTTGACCGGGTGTTCGCAGATGGCGGCTCACTTGACCGCGGTGGCCTAACAAGACCTTAATACAGTGGTTCCCAAACTGGGGGGTGTGGGGTTTAGTGTACAGACGATTTTTATAGAAATTCTAAAGAGATAAACGGCCGAAAATATCCGCCGCAGTCCGGCATTATTCAGCGTACACCACTCAATGTGTGACAATATTCCGCTCTATGAATGTGTGTTCCGTTGAGTTGATCACGGCCCATATGAATGATCCACTCGTGCTCAACAGAAATACAAAGACCGCTCAAATAACGCGCAGACAGAAAGTTTCTATGTATACTTGTTCCTGTTTGCAATAGCGTCGCATACTGTGCTGTAACATGTTGTAGTGCTGCTGTACTGGACAACACTGGTAAAATGACGGTACCCTCTCGTGACTGTATGCTCTGATCACATGATCTGATAATAATAGCTTTGTAGGACTATACATTATTTTGATAATTAGTCAAAAAGTTATATCTGATTCTGAATAGAAATGAATAAAATAATATATTATGATTTAATATTCATATATTTTCTGTCCAATTTTATTGCTACTTTCAATAAACATGTTTTTTTCTATTGGCTTTTTATTTATTTTTTATTCAGTATCATTAATATTATTGAGTTAAATTAAAAAGTCTTACAAAATGACTATATAAATTAATAAAATAATTAATAATTATTACAAAGCAGTTTCAGCCAAGAATTTTCACTTCGGTATATCCCAAGATTTTTATGAAAAAAAAAAAACATTTTTAGGGTGATACAAGACCCCACTGTGAAATTATCTTGCTTATTATACGGCGACTTGCCACATGTAAATAATTTAACACAAAATATGAATTTCATCATATTTATTACCTCAAGATGACTCGCAGTACCTGCTGCAGCTGTCTGTAATCAGTTGTAGCGGGTTTTGTTGTGAAATAACAGACAACTAGATGGTGCAGTTGATATCAGAAATGAGAATTGCCTTTAACCAAGTAAAATTATGAATGAATGACACATAGTAGTTCTGCTCGAAGCATGGACACATTTTTGAAAAGACAACAAGTGTCAGGTAAACGTAAAGTAGATGATGAATCTGCTTCAAATATCACAACTACAACAAAGAGAAGAAAATATGAAAACATCTGTTTAAAACACAATGAATGCTGTTACATAGTACAAAAAATAGTACATAGTAAAGCTGCATGCTTTACTTTTAATGTTTCTACTCTAAAAGTGACTAGTTCCTTGTTTAGTTTTTTTTTTCAGGAAGTTGTCATACACTGAATTTTAATTATTACGTTTCAAATAAATTCTTCTGAAGTTGTGTTTATGTTTATGTGTAAATGCAGGGGTGGGGCTTGATTTTTTTATTCTGCAAAAGGGGGCCCGGCAGAAAAAGTGTGGGAACCACTGCCTTAATACATCAAATGTTGTGACAAGAACAACAGCACATGAGCTTTTAAACTAAAAATGTGGTTTGTTATGGTAAATTTAAAGTGTAAAAGTTTTTGTAAAAAATGTTTTGAGATTCAGATTCTGCTCTCATGAGGAACAATCACATGATGAACCTACAAATGTTTGTTTTTTCACTCTGGAAATGTGGATGAGTTGACAAGCACAAGCTACTGCCGTCTAAACTCACATTAATCTGTTCTTTATTTTTCTCCTTCTTCCTTACAGATGATGATAATATCACTAGTAAATCAGTAGGAGCCGTGTTTGTTTGACCATCACACACATAGTTTCCCTAAATAAGATGAACTTCTCACATGGTGGTTGAAGTGAAAAGGTAATTTGTTATTATTTTACTCAGTGCAGTTGTCTTTTGTGCATCTATAAAGACAAAATGATGGATATATTGTCATGTTTTCTATAATACTACATACAGGCTAGGTGTCAGTTCATCATTATGAAGGACAGAGAGAAAGATGCATCTGAAATGATGCAAAATTCTCAGAAAACATCATCTCCTGATCCCAGCTGTGTGTCTCTGAAGAGTGACAGATCATTGATCATTCTTCCTCCTGAACTCAGTGATGGAGCAGTGACCTCTGACCCCAGGTGAGACACTGTATATTACAGTCAATAGCCTGATTTCACCTGCTATATTGAAATATCAAATGATGATCAGGTGGGAAAACCTCTGAAATAAACCAAGCAATGCGATAGTCGTGTTATTGGTTTCAGTGGTGTCACATATTAATATGCATGTTAAAACAAAGTCCTGTTGTTTGTGTGCACTATATAACAAGGCATGATAAGGTTGCGTGATTGTTTTGCACACAATATTAAACATTCCTGAAACTTCCGCTGTCACGACGATACAAATAATATAAAAAAATTAAACTAATCAGTGACACTTGCACAATTACATTTGCAGAAAGCACATACTTTGTGGTCATATGGTCAAATGAGCCTAAGATGCAAAATAATAAGGCTGATTAGAGAAAGAAAAGCATAAACATAACATTTGTAAAGTTGTGAAAATGACATATTTGTTAAAAACAGTTTTTTTGTCATATGTTCTCATATTTAATGTTTTATTTTTAATGTTTTTATAAAGCCATAGTCACATTTTAACATTTTTGTAGAGTTCGTTTTAAGAATATCCTAATTTCTGAATATTCTGATATTTAATCATATTAATGTCAACACAACACGTTCTTTTAGATGTTCATAATTTCACTCATGAATTGAGATGAGAATTTACACAGGATTTATTTTACTAATAACATATAGGTTATATATTTTTGGAATTTGTTAAATATGTTGTTAAATATATTTGTCTGATAATGTGTTAATAAATCATGTGTTTTGAATTAAGATGCAGAATAATTTTTAATAAATAAGGGATGGCCCACTTTACCTGAAAATCATGATCTCAAAATGTTCATTGTTGTATACCTTTAAAATAACACTTTATATGAACTAAATTCAGATTGAAATGTTATAGATGGACCTTAACTGTTAACAAAAACAACAAAACTGTAATCCTAAAAGAATTGTGTGATTTTTGTTGAAAAAACATCCTCAAACATCACTGTAATTATCAGTTAAAAACAACAATTGGATATTGTCCCCAGTTTTTAATTTAGATAATCACAAGTGAGATTTCAGTGATATTCCTACACTTTTACTATATTTGGTTTTCATTTCAGAAATATGGTGTAATATTTTTGTGGATTTGTATTCCAAGTCATGAAACAGTCATTAGTGAACTGAACGTTTGCTTCATAGATTTAAAATGATGTTAATCCACAACAATTACAAAATCTTTTAGTAAAAACGAAAATGTCCCATTTTCGAGTAGTCGCAGACCTTTCCCGATTTGACCACTGAACTCACTTCCTGTCTGAAACTGTCCTATCACATGAAAGGCAAAAATGACAAACAAGAAAAAAGCCAATGCAAGAGACAATTACTTAATTTTTTTTTTTTAAAAAAGCACCGTTGTCAACTTTTTCTTGTCAAAAAAAAAGGCGTCAAGTGTGACCGTGGCCTTATGTGTCATCATTGACAATGTCAGAGACAACAAAGAATGATTCCAGAAAGAGTTCAGTGCATGTGCTTGATGATTTTCTTTTCATCAAGTTTTTTCAGAGTTGAATGAAAGAGTGATCTGTTGATTCTCTGTACATCTAGTTCACAACACCACAACAAACTGCCTTTACAACTACAACTACACACTGAAATCAAACAAGTGACTGCAGTGTTCTGACTAATAATGAGTTATTTCTGTGTGATTTTCTCTGAATCTTCAGGAGGAGGAAGAAGAAGAGATCTTCATCTCCTGATCCCAGCTGTGTGTCTCTGAAGAGTGACGGATCAATGATCATTCTTCCTCCTGACCTCAGTGATGGAGCAGTGACCTCTGACCCCAGGTGAATGTGAACATATAACTAGTGGGTGATTTAATTATAACTAGTGAGTGAAACTAGGAAACAACAATTCATGCTTGACTGTCATGTGTAATGATTCACATTAAAAAAAAATCTTGGTTAAATTCCTTATATATAATATATTCTCAGCAGTGTGAATAGAGATGATCAGACCAGAGATCCTCCACAACCAGTGAATGATGAACTACAGAGAGTCAAAGAGCAGCACAAAACCAGCATGAAGATCAAGTATGAGAGATTATTTGAGGGAAACAAACTCCAGGAGAATCAAACCCTCCTGAACAGGATCTACACACAGCTCTACATCATAGAGGGAGACAGTGAAGGAGTGAATGAAGAACATGAGGTTTTACAGATGGAGAAAACAGCCAGAACAAAACACTCACAAGACACTCCAATCTACTGCAATGACATCTTTAAATCCTCACCTGAACCAGGACGTGAGGAGAAAGACCAAATCAAGACTGTTCTTACTAAAGGCATCGCTGGAATCGGAAAAACCGTCTCTGTGCAGAAGTTCATTCTGGACTGGGCCGAGGGAAAAGACAATCAGGATGTAGATTTCATGTTTGTGCTTCCATTTCGAGAGCTGAACTTGATCCGAGATCATCGGTACAGTCTTCACAGACTTCTGCTGGACTTTCATCCTGAACTTCAAGATCTGGACTCAAAGATTTATGAGGAGTGTAAAGTTGTGTTCATCTTTGATGGTCTGGATGAAAGCAGAATCACACTGATGTTTTCAGATGATCAGAAAGTTTGTGATGTGACTGAGACTTCATCAGTGGGTGTGTTGATGTCAAACCTCATGAAAGGAGAGCTGCTTCCCTCTGCTCTCATCTGGATCACCTCCAGACCAGCAGCAGCCATCAGATCCCCTCCAAATACATCAACCGTCTGACAGAAATTCAGGGATTCAATGAGTCTCAGAAGGAGGAATATTTCAGGAAGAGAATCAGTGACCAGCATCAAGCCAGCAGAATCATCTCACACATCAGAAGAGCAAGAAGCCTCCACATCATGTGCCACATCCCCGTCTTCTGCTGGATCTCATCCACTGTGCTTCAGAAGCTCCTGAAAGAAGATCTGAGTGCAGAAATCCCTCAAACTCTGACTGAAATGTACATCCACTTCCTGCTGATTCAGATCAACATGAGGAATCAGAAGTATGAAGAGAGAGATCCAGAGAAACTCCTGCAGTCCAACAGAGAAGTGATTGTGAAACTTGCTGAAGTGGCTTTCAAACAGCTGATGAAGGGCAATGTGATGTTCTATGAGGAGGACCTGATTGAGAGCGGCATAGACGTCACTGACGCCTCAGTGTATTCTGGGATTTGCACTGAGATCTTTAAGGAGGAATCTGTGATTCATCAGAGGAAAGTCTACAGCTTCATTCATCTGAGCATTCAGGAGTTTCTCGCTGCTTTTCATGTGTTTTACTGCTATTTAACAAAGAACAAAGAGACACTGCATGAATTCAGGTTTTATGGTTTTGATAAAGACTCTCTGTATGATCTACTAATATCAGCAGTAGATAAAGCTCTTCAGAGTGAGAATGGACATCTGGATCTGTTCCTGCGGTTCCTGCTGGGCGTCTCACTGGAGTCCAATCAGAGACTCTTACAGGATCTACTGACACACACAGAGAACAGCTCAGAGAGCATCAGGAGAACCACACAGTACATTAAAGAGAAGATCAAGAATCTTGATGATAATGGATGGACTCTTTTACATTCAATTAATGAGGAACACAAACAAGTTAAAAAACATCTCTCAGCTGGTCAATCCATCAATCTGTTCCTCTGTCTGCTGGAAGTGAAAGATCAGACTCTGTCCAGAGAGATTCAGGAGTTTGTGAAATCAGACAAACACTCAGAGAAGAAACTCTCTCCTGCTCACTGCTCAACAATCGCCTACATGATTGAGATGTCAGAGGAGCCGCTGGATGAGCTGAACCCCATGAAATACAACACATCAGATGAGGGGAGAAGAAGACTGATACCAGCTGTGATCAACTGCAGAAAAGCTCTGTGAGTGTTTAATCATTAACTACAGTATCATATTTAATAATGAATCTGACACCTTTAAAATAAATGTTCCTGAATGAGAGATTTTCTCTTAAATAACAGTCCAGAATCTTAAAGGAGTCACAACACGTCTTTTTAATACAGTAGAAAGTCGATCAAATGTCTGTTATCACCGCGGTAAATAAAACCCAGTCACATGTGAAACTCGTTCATTAAATCAGCAGCAGGTGAAGCAAAGAGACGATCGACACCATTGATCAGTAAAACTGGAATTGAGACAGAAGATAAAATAATGACATACATTACTGGTAATATTAATAGAAATAATAATATATCACCATATACATCACAATATATGACTGATTATTTTTTCCCAAAATGCAATAAATCCATTAGGGGTTTACGCTTACTTTTCTTTTTAGGAGCACTTGTGCTCCTTACTTAAAAAAAAAAAAAAAAAAAAAAGCACATTCAAAATTGTAGTATCATTTCATATAAAATAATAATAATAATAATAATAATAATAATAATAATAATAGTAATAATAAATAAAAAAAGAAGAAGAAGAAATAATAAGGAAAATACAAACCAAAAAAATTCTGTCATCATTTTCTCGCCCTCATGTTGTTTCAGGCCTTTCTTTTGTGGAACATGAATGAAGGTATTTTGGAGACTGTTGGTAACAAAGCTGTTTTGATTACCATGACTTACATCGTATGAACAAAAACAGATGTTTATCAAATTATCTTCTTTTCCATAGATTACAATAGGCTGTTGCAGCCTAAATATTTATGCGTAATAAATTCCATATTGAATCAAATAAAATAAATTTTATTAAACAAATTATTTCTTGCTGAAGCTGCTTTTTGTAATGTCCAGGGTTCGTACGGGTGCTTGAATTCCTTGAAAGTGCTTGAATTTTAATGTAGTGTTTTCAAGGTTTGAAGAATGCTTGGGTTTTGGATGAAGTGCTTGAAAGTGCTTAAAAATGCAGTTACATTGGTTTCATAATAATTCGCTTTCTTACTGAATAGTTCATTTTTTACATAAAATAAGCCTAAAACTCTGCTGGAGTCTGTGCGTGTGGCTGTAATGTGATCTGCCGGTCTTTACGTGCACTTTCAAGCCATATAAAAGGTAAATAAAAATGCCCCTGCTCTGTTCAACAAAATCTTTTATGGCTGTCGCGATTAAAGTAAAATGTGAAAATGAATGAAAAGTGTTAATTGCGGCAGACATCATCAGAGCCATCAAATGCAAACCATTAAATCTCAGGAAAGTCTGTCAAATCTGTATCTATTTCAGCAAAAATAAACACTTTTTTGTGTTCTGTAGAAATGTCTTATGAAATTAATATTTATTTATATGAAAAACTGATGTAAGTAATGGAGGGCCTGTGCCCCAGTAGAGCTTTAGGTCTAGCAACGCCCCTGCTTTATGTACAGTCCTGGGAGAGAGTTCTAAAACCGACACCTGCTGGCTTTTTTGTTTCTTTTCTCAGAACAATGTGAAAATTGCTAATGTGGCTTTAAAAATCCAAACGATTAATGAAGGTGTGTGTGGGGAGGTTTGGTTTATACATACTGGTGGGGACTTATGGGGATTCGAGTCATGGTGGGGACCTAAGTTGAGGTCCCTATGGGCACAAAAGCTTCTAAATCATACAGAATGAGTTTAGTTTTTTTTTTTTTTTTTTTTTTTTTTTTTTTTTTTTTTTGTTTTTTGTTTGAGAAGGTAAAAGTGCAGAAATGTTCCTGTGATGGGTAGGTTTAGGGGTTGGTTTAGGGCAATAAAAATATGTGTGTGTGTTAAATTAAGATAATAATGAGGCGGAGGGAGATGACCACGATAGACGGGTTATTAAAAAGTCTTAAAAAGTCTTAAATTTAGTTTATCAAATTTAAGGTCTGATTTTATGAAGTGAATGCTGGGCGGTATGACCAAAAATTTATATCACAGTATTTTTCAAAATTATATCCATGTCACGGTATTTGACGGTATTTTTTTTTTTCCCATGCATGACTAGGTGTTAACCCCATTTCCTAATAAATTAGGGAATAATTACTGCAGTATATTGGCTTACATTGACCGGACTAGTATTAACCCAGGTTTGATTGGTCTCACAAAATGCTGCTGTTCACAAAGAGGTGACAGTGGCACTCATAATTGTAATGAGGTGAAGAGATCAGAATTCATGACTTGCAGTCAAAATACACAACACTTTATTGTGCAAGTTTTGCAACTTGAAAACATCTTTAGGCTGGCTACAATGTAAACAATATGTCCCCTGTAACTGCAAAATGAAAACTTTATCCACTGGACTTTCATTAAGGCAGATTACCTGAAACAGGTAAATACAAAAGGAGTGAATATCGTTCCACCGTTTGCTTTTCTTGTCGTAGGCAGTCCCCTTAGTAAACGCGTCTTTGAGTGACGTCTGAGTCGCGTTTTGTGTTGCAGTGCCAACTTTATCGTTACCTGCAGATGTGGAAGAGGATGCAGATCTTAGTTTCATGCATTCTTCATATTCCAGGACATGTTTGTGGCGGAGGTGGTGAAGCAAATTGCTTGTGTTGCCTCCTGCGGCTACAACTTTAGCCCGACAACATTTACATATGATGGTTGTTTGATCAACAGATTTTTTTAAAGCCTTAGTATTTCCACACAACCGACATGGCTCCTCTTTTTGGAAGAAGTTCCTCTTTGTCTGTGACATTTTCTTCGTCCATGCTGTTCACCGCTCAACACACACAGGCCGTGCTTCCACCGCTCTCATGCAGACGCATACAGCTTGTTTGGTACCACTGCAAAACAATCCCCCTCTCAAACAACGTCCCGCGGCGGGACGTTCCACCGCTCTGTGTTCCCGACGCTTTGTACGCACACGCTCACTGGTATTGGGGTATATGAAAAATGAATATCATTAAAAAAAAAAACACCGGTATTCGGTATGAAAAGGTATACCGCCCAGCCCTAATAATAATTTATAGCTACTTTTTACTAATCCCTAGTCTTAAAAATAGTTTAAAAGCCTGAAATGTGAGGTTTATCACTTTATCACTTTGCAGTTGTGAAAAACCTATTTTTGAAATTTAGAATGTTAGTTTTGTATCATGTCTATTTTTTCTTTTTTACTGTCATTTTGTACCAGTCATTAATATGTTATCATAGACATTGCCCTGCCCCATTCATACAGTATTCATTTTGTGCAGATCTTAAAGAGCCTTAATTTTATTTAAAAAATTGTGCAGATACCCTGTAAATTCTTTAATTTTAAAAATGTTATAATGAATACTGTATATTGGCTATTTATATTAGGCAATATAATTATATATATTAGTATGTAAAGATGTAATTTACCACAGCTGTAAAAAGCTTGAAAACACTGAAAATGCACCTTGAAAGTGCTTGGAAAGTGCTTGAATTTTACTTTGGAAAATGTGTGAGAACCCTGAATGTCTGTTTGATGCTTTACACAACAATGACTTTAAATGATCTTTTGGGAGTAATTTTTCAGCCAAATTTGATGTGCGATTAATTTAAGATTAATTAGTTTGATTAATCGAAACATCATGTAATTAATTTGATTACATTTTTTAATTGACTGACAGCCCTAATTATAACATTCAATCTTCAGTAATTATTCATCATGAATGTTTAATGTTGCAGTTGTTTGACTGCTGTTACAGTGAACTATTACAGTGATTGAAGAGTGTTTAATTTTTACTGTACAGCACTAGCCAGTATTTTATATTATTATACATTTAAAGAGGTCTGCATTATGCCATAAAAGAAATAAAATGGTAGAAATGGGAATATTATGAGAATATTATGAGTGATATAGGTCTAGTTTTCTTATACATATTTACTAAATATGTCAGCATTGTGACCACATTAATGTCACAAATAAACAATTAAAATTTGCATTTCAACAGGTCATACACGTACATAATTTATTCAACATGATACAACCTAAGAGCTTTGACATCTAATGAGATATGTGTTATATATCCATTTACATATTAGCCTTTTGAGAAAATGACTTTTGTGAACTCAGATGTGTCTAGTGGTCGAGCGATGGTCAACAATGTCAGTGACACAGATTCAAATCCCCAACAAACCTGCTTGTTCTTTTCATTTACACATTTATGTTTTTTTTTTTTTTTTTTTTTTTTTTTTGATTAATGTAGAGATTTGTGTGAATTCTGCAGTTATAATATACATTGGTTTGTTAAAGCATAATTGTTCTTGTTTTAGACAGGGCATGTCCATTTCACACTGAGTAACAGATATTCTCCAGCAGTGTGTCTGAATGTACATTTGTATGATTTCAGTCGGAGGGTTTAGTTATCAGGGACAGTTCAGTCGCCATAAGCGTCATTGTGGGGCTGAAATACAAAGGTGTGAATCACTGCTCTTTCATACAGAGAGTGTATCTGATGTTGATGAGTGTTTCTAACTGCAGATCAGAGCCATTTCCAGGATTAAATCACTGAGGTGCTTCTGAAATTACTGAGCTGCTCTAGCCTTAATGCACATCTGTTTCCACAGATCATATATAGTGTGTGTGTGTGTGTGTGTGTGTGTGTGGTAGTATGTACATCTCCATAACTGAGGCCGATGCGATGCGTATGTTGATTAATACGTTTTAAAAATTCTTTTATTTATTGCCAAATTTCCTTATAAAAAAAGTCTTACAAATAAATTAAATAATGCATAAATGAAGCAAACAAGACATTGGTCATCACTACTTGCGTGTAAAGAATCAAAATGCATGCCCTTTGGAACGATAAAATGAAGTAGCCTCTGCATGGACAATAAAGAAATGATTTTAATTATTTAACCATATTGTTGATTAAAAATAATGGTGGCTATTATTAATAATGCATCAGTGATTTAGATAAAGTAACAAATAAATACCACTGTTTTAAATAGCAGCATTTCTATCGGAGCTGCGTGCGCTGTAGCTGAAGAAAGAGCTGAATGAACACCAGTAAACTGAAGCGCTTCATTAGCGGGTTAATTAGGCTATATGAGAATCAGATATAGAACATAAACATAATATTACGACTTTTATATGCACAGAAAGATGGTCAGGAGATCTCGTGACCCTGGGTCACACCTGGCTGGAGATTCTCACCCGACCCTAAGGGGAAAACACACCCCTCAGCAGCAAAACACAATTCTACAAAAGTGTTCAGTCTTTCTCATAATATAAGTGACTTCTGTGAAATTGAGACCATTTTACCAATCGCACTAAGACCGTTAGAATGATACCAAACATGAAAGGAAAAATTCAACATATTCACAAAATGTAACACATGTAGTATATGGACATTCTTAGTGACTTTCAGTGGAACCTTTTGGGGGAAAAGTGTGAGAT